>NC_041394.2:165866474-166166474 GCF_900747795.2 Erpetoichthys calabaricus
ACACTAAAAACTATCCTAACTAAGAAAAAACACTCCTAATCTAACGGCATGATGTCTAACCCAGTGCCTTATCCCCAAAAGAACGAATGAACATGCCTTCCCCTACTGTTTCAGGTCCGATGATCACGACCTTTGGAGGAGAATCCCATGAAGATGTGAACAAGTCAGTCCTAATTTCGGATGCACCATAAATACCTTGCCGGTTTCGCATCTTTTGGGACTCTCTGCTGGGAGTTCTCTCCGGATTGCCCCACATTGGGTGTCAAAAACTGTGGTCGACATTTAACATCTTATTAAAGAAAGAAACATCCTGTAACAGGACAATTCAGTAATCAGGCAAGAGAAAAGCTGTTAATTGTATCTTTTAATTACTCCTCAGCAAAATGCCTTAAAGGGAGCATTCTTTAAAAGCAGCCAGTTACAGCATGGCCAGAATGATCAGAGAAAACAAAGAATAGATGTTCATTTTATAAACTACTGAATTTACATACACTGTCAATCAATGCATACATTTTACTCTGGTTGGTTCATTGGTTTACACCCAAATGATTTATATAAAATAAAGTTTGTTATATTATATTCTGGTTCTTCTTATACCTTTGAGTTGCGCCGCAACCCTTGAAATTTCTGTGCATATAATAATTGTCCATTCTCTTTTATAGGACATCTGCCGATAGTCATCTCTTAGTCATCCTTCAGTACATTTTGTATATAACATCAGCCTTTCTTCTGGTACATTATTTAATTGACCATCTCAGTATTTTCCTTAAACCAATTCTTATATTTAAGTGTACATTTTGTTGTTCACTTGATCTTTATCTGATTTCATGGTGTGCCTGAACAGGTTTCTGACATTTATTAAGCCTTTATACTATTTCTTTAAGATGAATGCTATGTTACTCTAAAATTATTCTTCTACAGTTTAAGCAAAGGAAGATTAAGAGGTGCCATGACTGAAGTGTTCAAAATTATGAAGGGAATTAGTACAGTGGATTGAGACTGGTATTTTAAATTTAATTCATCAAGAACAAGGGGACACATTTGGAAACTTGTTATGGGTAAATTTCACACAAACATTAGGAAGTGTTTCTTTACGTAGAGAAATATAGACACTTGGAATAAGCTACTAAATAGTGTGATAGACAGTAAGACTTTAGAGACTTTCAAAAATAGTTTTGATGGATTTTCAGAAGAATTAAACACATAAGACTAGCAAGCTTTGTTGGGCTGAATGGCCTGTTCTCGTCTAGATCAATTTTCTAATGTTGCATATCTACTTCATCACATTAACATAACATATACCTCTTTATGATGCTGGATAATAAACACATTACCCAGAAAAACCTTTACAGACCTAAGAAGAACAAGCAGTTTGCAGGATGGGATTCAAATCTGGGACTGTGGAGCTGTAAGGCAGTAGTGGGAACTATTGTAATACCTTGTTAACCCTTATACTAGTATGTAGAGTGGGCTAATATACAGAATTATTACATATTACATATTACAGAAGTTCTAAAAGGTGTCATTAACAAATTTTGGAGCCTCTGTTCATATTGACAATGTCTGTTACAAGCTAATTGTTTTTGCTACACAATGAAAGATCTGTAAAAGATATAAATCTCAACATCCAAGATTTGGAAATTCAAAAATAACACCTGCAATTTCATTTCAGAGTATTTAGGGATTTATAGTGTTTATAATCTTTTTATATTCTTTCAATTTAAAAAAAACTTACTTTGTTTAGATCTTGACAATCAGTACTTCGTGTCTTTTTGTTTTTTGAATGGGCCTGGGTTCTAAATGCTCCTTTTGATTTGACCCTTGAAAAGTAATCTTGATTTTCCAGTCACAAAATATACTAAATTTGTGTAATGGACAGATCAATTTCACTCAGAACTTTACCAAAACACTGGGGTGGAATTTCAAGTAGAAGCTAATGAAAAACTTCATGGATTCAAGCAGTGCATCTGTTTTTAATTAATACTCAAAGAAAACTCTATACAAAAAGGTACATCTCACAATTAAAATAAGTTTTGTGCTTTTTGAACATTTCAAACTAAACTGATTAAATAATTCTTTAAAAATGCAAATCAGTTTGGTAATATATTCCCAAAATTAATTTTAATAGAAAAACTTACTTTAATTAATGAAGTCTACTAGTCATAATGATAAAAAGTAGTTAATAAATTAAAAATACCAGTAAAATGTTTCAAGATGCTTAACCTATTGGATTAGCCTTTTTACCAAGAAAACAGATGGATGCACACAGCTTTTGAACTGAACAGAAATAGATTAGAATAAGACAGGTCTTGATGTATCTGGACTAGCTGGCTCAGTACAATGATGGTCCTATAGGAATGCATGTGGATTTACAATGAGAAGCCAATAATTCTTTTGAAGTATTAGAGAAACTGGAATTTAATTTAAATGGAAATGTGAAGGTGACAAAATATCCCTTTTATGTCACTAGTTCCTGGGATTCTACATGTTTTATATAATACTCTTTTTGACAGACATTGGACAGATTCACCTGAGAAAAAAGATTCAGACATAGTCCTATTTAAAAGAATGGTTTAGGAAGTGCAGGAGATGGAAGTCCCAAAACAACAAGGCCATAAATTAACCCAGGTAACCACTATGCCAATGGAATACATTTATTATTGCCTTTGACTGCTTTACAAAGTGTACAGTTTATTTATGATTCAGTTTAGGGTTATGCAATTATGTTGAAAGGAAGCCTTTGAACAGTGAATGAATCTTTAAGAGTCAAGAGGTAAGAGAAAGAAAATTTGTGGCTGATGAATACTGCAAATATTTGAAAAATTCCAAAAGTATTATGAAAGACCTTTTCAGTTAGGTTAATGATTTCAGAATGTGGTATATAAGGAGATGCATGAGTTAAGGGCTGTTATAGACTTGTTAATCCAGAAAATAACTTGGTGCAGCCTTAAACTCACCTGAGCAGCTTTTTATAAATCATTCTTGTTGTTTAACTGAGCATTGGTTTGACTCACACAATTAATCTCTGAGACCTCAGTTCTCAGAGTCTTTCATTTTGTGTACTTTTCTTTTACATATTTTGGCTCCTCCACTCCCATCAGTCCTATTTTACTGAATGTGTGCTTAGATCATTGCTAACTGGATCAAAAATTATTTTTTGATGCTAATTCAAAATCAATTACAAATTAAAATTTAAGGCAACATATAGAGATCATAATCCATCCAATTTCCCATTTCTTAACTTGGTTATTCAGCTTGGAGTCACAGAGAGCTTGTTTCTTTAACAGAAAATAAAATGAATGCAAGGTGAAAACCAACCTGGACAGGGCAGCACTTATTGTAATAAAAAACATATTTCAATCTAAAATTAAAGGTGAAACTTTCTCAGTGGGTGTGTTTATTAAATTTTAATGTCTCAGATACAAAGTACTATAACATGTTACCTACTAAACACCATATGTGATTTAAAAACAGCTGGATATAGACATATTAAACTCAATGTCTAATATTTGTTTTTGTTTAAAACTTGACTTACACATAAAAACACCATGCCCTTAATTGAGGAGCCATCACTTTTTTCTTTTTCTAAATGCAAATATACAGTAGAGTCTGAAAGTATTCAGACCCCTTCACACTTTTATTGTGATGTATATCTAACTGAAAACATGTTTTCAGAAAGGTTTTCAAATTTATTAAAAAACAAAACTAACTGAATGCTGTCATGTATAGAAGTATTCAGAATCTTTTTCATGGCACTCCAAATTGTAGGCAGGTGCATCCTGTTTGCTTCAATAATCCTGGAAATGTTTCTAGAACTTGATTGGTGTCCACCTGTCGCAAATTGAATTGAATGGACATGGTTTAGAAAGGCACATACCTGTGTATATAAAGCCCATTATACACTTCTTGTGTGATTTTGGGCTATACATAATATACATTGTATTGTATTGTATTGTATTGTATTGTATTGTATTGTATTGTATTGTATTGTATTGTATTGTATTGAATTGAGGTTCTTCGATTCAAACTGCATGTCAGGACAAACACTAAGTCAAAGGAATTCTCTATAGACTTAATAAAATTCTGGTGAGGCATAGGTCAGGTTAAGGGTGTAAAACCATTGCTTAAGTTTTGAGTGCTCCCAGGAGCACATTGGCCTCAATAATTGTAAAACTGAAGAAGTTTGTGACCATCAGTACTCTTCCTAGAGTTCTACGTCCTGCCAAATTAAGTAACTAGGCAAGAAGGGCCTTGGTCACACAGGTGACCAAGAAATGAATGGTCACTCTAACAGAGCTTCAAAAGTCTTCTGCTGAGATGGGAGATCCTGCTGGAAGGATGACTATCTTGGTAGCGCTCCATCAATCAGACGTTTATGGTAGAGTGGCTAAAAGGTATACGACAGTCCCCTTGGACTCTAAGAATATGAGGACAAAGATTCTCTGGATTTTTTTATTGATTTTAATTAAAAACAAATAACAATCCATGCAATCATATCAAACTTTACAAAACCAAAATTCAACCCCCCACCTAAAAGAAAGAGAGGAGAGCCAGCTGGCAAAGCAAATCTTCAAAACAGTAAGGAAGGAAGAGTATCCTTTTCCCTGATATAGAAGATTATTCTAAAATGTTATTGATTAGATCCTGCCATAGTTTTAAAAAGTTTTGAATAGATCCACTGAGTGAGATTTTTTCCAATTTCAGATAATATAGGACATCAGTTACCCTCTGATTTAAAGGTGTTTGGTTGGGATTCTACCAGATGAGCAAGACAAGTCTACGTGCTAGTAGTGAGGTAAAGGCAATTACGATTTATTTGTCCTTCTCCTCTTTAATCCCATCTGAGAGTACACCAAATACATTTGTTAATGGGTTAGGAGTGATTGTGGCACCAAGGCTATGATAGACATTGAAAGGTTTTTGTCCAAAATAATGTTCATTTGGTACACTCCTAGAACATGTGGCCCAGTGAAATTGGACCTAGATTGCAACATTCACAATTTGAATCCTGCCCTGGAAACATTTTAGATAGTTTTAATCGAGATAAATGTGCTTGATAGAAAATTTTAAGTTGAAAAATTGAGTACTTTGTACATATAGAACTAGATAGTGTATTCTTTGCATGTTTGCCTTCCACTCCTTTTCTGAAATGTTAAGTGAAAGATCCTTTCCCAATTTTGTGCCCTGGGGTCATTGAAATGAAGGGACTTTAAAATGTTTTTATAAATTGTGGAAATGCTATCTGAATCATCAAGACTGATCAATATTTCCTCTGCAATTGAAATAGGTGGAAGGTGAGGAAAACTGGGCAGGTTCAGTTTAGCAAAGGTTCTAGCTTAAAAGTAGTGGAAACATTGTGTTGATGAGAAGTTAAATTTGAAGCATAATTGCTTGTAGGATGCAAAAACATTATCGATGTACAAGTCTCTAAATGTTTTAATCCCAGATATTTTCCAAGCATTAAATACTGTGTATGAAAGTGGAAAAGAGTGGTTGTCAGGTAGAGGTGAGACAGATAAGAACTTTTCTGTCTTAAAGTGCTTCTACACTAGTTTCATATTCTGAGTGAATGAACGGCAATTTGATTGTTAGTGTATTGATGATAATTTGTATTTACTGGGGCACAGAGCAGGCAATATAAAGAAGTACTGCAAGATTTAAATTTTATTGCAGACCAGGTTTGTGTATATTCATTGATTTGTGTCAATATCCAGGTCTTTATGGCCTTAATATTTGCCGCACAGTAATAAAATTGAAAGTTAGGTAGTGCCATGCCCCCTTCTGCTTTAGGTCATTGCAGAGTCTCCCTTTGGATGCGTGGATGTTTAGAACTCCAAATAAATAAGGTTATTATTGAATCAAATTTGTTAAAAAAAAGATTAGTTAATGTATATGGGGATGGTTTGAAATAAAAAAAGAAGCTTGGGAAGGATATTCATATTAACAGTGTTGATTTCACCTGCTAATGTGAGATGGAGGGTGGACCATCTATTCACATCTTATTTAATTTTTTTCCATGCCGACAGGAAACTTTTGTTGAAAAAGAGCTTTATAAATACTTGTAATATTTACCCCTAGATATTTAAATTGATCTGCTAAAATGAATGGAAAGATGTCTAGTCTAGTATTGTGTACTAGAGAGTTCACTGGAAAAATCACACTTTTATCAGATTGATTGATATTCTCTGGTCTGATGAGTCAAAAACTTAACTCATTGGTTTTGCTGAATTCCAGATGTGTATAGCTAAGTGCTATAGCGCTGTTCACTATGAATAGCAACTAGACACTGCTCATCACCTGTCTTATACCATCCTTGAGTTGAAGTATGCTGATGACAATATTATGCTAGGACAGGGCTTCTCAGTGGCAGGGAACAGGGCGACTGGTCAGAATTAAGGGAAAGATAAATTAAACCAGAGACAGAGAGATCCTTAAAGAAAGAGTGCATGTCTCTTCAGAGGTTCAACTTTAAGCACAACAAAGACCTGAAGCATACAGCCAAGACAATGCTGGAGAGGCTTCTGGACAAGTCTTTGAATTAGGGGGCCAACTCTCTTTCTCTGGAAATGAAGACATATGGGTTGAAAAATTAGGACTTTTGATGACGCCTTCCCAATGATGCCATATTACACCATTATACTGTCCTATGTTTTTTTTTAAATGCTATAAACCTTTAGTAACAGATTATCACTATAATTATGATATAATGGCCACAATCACAGTCACTGGCAAACTAATAACCTATTAAATATTTTGAATAGTTTAAGCCTCTTAAATTAACAGACTTCATTCCATCCATCCATTTTCCAACCCACTGAATCTGAACACAGGGTCACGGGGGTCTGCTGTAACCAATCCCAGCCAACACAGGGCAGGAAACAATCCCAGGCAGGGTGCCAACCCACCAGAGGACACACCAAGCACACACTAGGGCCAATTTAGAATCACCAATCCGGCTAACCTGCATGTCTTTGGACTGTGGGAGGAAACCCACGCAGGCACGGGGAGAACATGCAAACTCCACACAGGAAGGACCCGGGAAGCAAACCCAGGTCTCCTAATTGCGAGGCAGCAGCGCTACCACTGCGCCACCATGATAACTGTCATAAATCTGTCAAAAAATTATACACATGGTAATAAAAATAATTTTACTCTTTTCAATTTAGTTTATTTGCATTTATCTACATTCTTTTATATTTTTTGACTGAAGCTATTTTTCTCAGTAAATCTAGGTTCTTGGATAAATATGAATAGAAATCTTTACATAGCATACTACTGAAATTGAATCTGGTGAGCATTAGCCCCTTAATTGAATCTGTTCTGCCCTTTTGAAAAACAAGGATATTTGTTGTTCAAGTAGTATGTGAACTTGCACTTTCTTTTTGGAGTAATGGGAATTTCTGAATTTATGTAATTGAAAGATTTATGAAAATATTAAATTACTTGAAGATGTGACTTATTACTTGATCAACTGATAAGTAAAAAGATATTGCATTTATATAACAGAATAAATGTGTGATTTTTTTTAATTAACTGAAACTTTAATAGTTGACTCATTCTTTTACAATTATAAATCCATTTTGGAACAATGGGTGGTAATAATATTTTCCATTAAAATATTACAAAACAGTACTTACTCTTACTTAAATACGACAGACTGCACCTGGATGTATGAAATTTCTTGATTAACCAGGCTGATGAAAGAATAATCAAAAATAAGATCTCATAGAGAAAATTCACTTAGTTACGGTGAATTAGGATTACACATAATTAAGGAAAGGAGGAAGATTTATAATGAACTGTCTACTCAACAAGAAGATAAGGCTGAATTCAAAAGATGAAGTAAAAAAGTCAAGATGGACAGATATTGATTATTCTTGATTATTCTTGCCAATATCTATATTGCTTACTACAGAAGTGAAGATTCTGGGAAAAAAGTGTGTGCAGTACTTCCGCAAATGCTGATTGATGTACGACAATTTTTACCAAAGATAAGGATAAGGAGATTTTCAAATTTTGTGAACCAAAACCAAACCATAACCTGAAGATGGCAGTTTACAGATCCATCTCATACAATTTAAAGGAGCTTGACAGACTCTGCCAGGTAGAATGGAATAAATTGTCCAAATCACAGTGTGCAAAGCTTGTAGAGACTTACCCAAGAAGGCTCAAAGCTGCAATTGTTACCAAAGGGACTTCTACAAAGTACTGAATTAAGGGTCTGAATAATTTCAGTTTTTATCTTTTATTAATATAATTTACAAAAATTTTTGAATGCATTTTCATTTTGCTATTATGGGTTATTGAGTGTAGATTGATGGACAAAAATCACAATTATCTATTTAAAATTATATCTAGAGCACAATAAATTGTAAAAAAAAAAAAAAGTAAAGGGGTCTGAATACTTTTTGTATCCACTGTAAATGCCGTAAACCTGTTTAATAGATTCTCTAAAGTTTTTTTTGCTCTACTTTGAAATGTTTTATTACTGTATATACTCGTGGATACGTTCTCCCGGGACTTGCTTTTACAGTATAATTACTGTTGTTTTATAATGTTGTTCGTATAAGTCAAATGCGGAAAACTCACGCTATTGGTACATAAGCTAACACCCACCTGAGAGAGTAACCACAGAGCACACTGCCTTTTTTTTCTATGTGGGTGTGGCAATGCGCTGTATCAGCTCGTACTCCTAACCTCTCTCTCTCAACTCTCATCCGGATGTGGCCACACAGTAATACCCAAACTATTCAGAAGCAACATTTGCAATGATTTGTGTTTTTTGTATCTCACATCCTCATACACCTTTATTGTAAGAGCATCCCTTATCTACAATGGAGTGTTCGATCAGAAGAAAATATGAGGCTGGTTTTAAATTAAACATCGTTGAAGTAGTGAACGAAATTGGTAACTGCGCTGTTGCAACAAAATTCGGTGCATCTGAGAAAATGATGCGAGATTGGAGAAGGCAAAAAGATGTAAAAAAAAAAAAATGAAGTGTCGCATTTCTGAACGGGCGTATAAGTTGGGGTCTGATTTTATGATCGATTTTTCGGGTTTCAAGACCCGACTTATACGTGGGTATATACTGTATGTTTCTTGTTGTTTATTCATTTAAACTGTTATGATGTGACTGTCATTATTATGTTTTTTTTTTCATTTTTGTAAAGTTGCACCCCTTTTTAATAGGGGTTATTAAAATGACAAATTAAAATTTAACAGTAAGTTCTTCTTTCAGTTTTATTTTGAACTTATTATTTTTTGCATTTTGAGCCATTTTGTGATTCTCTGTGTACCATTGCCAAGGCAGTTCCTACCACAAGTAGTTGTGATGTGTGATATCATTGGGTCAACTCTAGAAATGTCAGCATTGCACAATTCTAGGTCACACAAGATTCTGGGTATAAACAAAACTCTTCCATGGTATTATTTTGTTTTTGAGCAATTTATGGCAGCAATGTGTTTCTTTAATCTGAGTTAAGATTACATTGTTTAGTTCTTTTTCACTGTTTGGGTCTAACATTTTTAACTTGATTTTTGTAACATATATCTCCTGGTCAGAAATTTTTTTTCTGCCATTTTCATTTTAGATAGAATATTAACATTATGACAGCAACATCAGCACAAAGCCATTGTACAATTATCACTGCCATTGTGTAGTATCTTTGCGTGGTCATGGCTGTTCTATTTGTGGTTGTTATGCCCATTGCTGGTCACTTGCCATGGAGATCAAGTGACACACTGTAACATTATGCTCTGATATGGTATGCAGTAGTCAATATCGTAGTGTTGGATCTTATTAAAAAATACTTTGTGGCAGATTAGTTAGGCTTGTATCTTGTATTATTTTTGGTTTTACTGTATTATTCATTTTTGATTGCCTGGTAGTCTGATTACAGATCTTCAGCATTCCATGGTATAGTCCCTAAAAATTCAAATTTTCTTATCTCTTTCAGCCTTAGTCATGTAGTCTCTAAAATATTTTATTACAATTTCTTTACCTTCTCTAAGTGACTATAATAAAATAATGACACTTGTGCAAGAAATTAAGAACACATCACACCTAAGTTTGGAGAAATATACTTTATCTAAAGCATATCCTCTCCATATTTAAGAAATACAATTTAAAAGAGGTTCACCAAATGTAAGAATTCAAGACAGATTATTTCAACAAGGAGAAGAAATAATGCAATCACCCAAACATTTTCCTCAAGAAATTTATCTTTGTGTTCACTTTAACCATATACTACCCGAGGCTGCTGGATGCATTTGTGAAACAATGACATGTGCAGATTACAAAATTCTTAACTGTAACTTGCTTCTTGAAGCAGGCACAGTTTATTCATAGGACTGTCCTGTGTGCTGATTTTGGTCTGCACACAAACTCTTCTGACTGCGCCTTCGGCATCTGGGATTGTCTTGATGACTCGACCCATTACCCAAGAATTCCAGGGTGCAGAATCATCTACAACTCAATTAAAGTCTCCTGGTTCAAAATTTCTTCTTGGTGTAATCCACTTTGACCATTCCTGGAGTATTAGCAAATACTTTTTAGACCATCTTTTCCAAAACAAATCAGCCGTATATTGAACTTGCTTCCTGAGTCTTCCTGAGACTTCCTGGTCATTTTTAGAAAAGAGTCTGGGAGGCATGCTGAGTTGTGTCTTCAGTAACAGCAAGTTATTGGGTGTGAGTGCCTCCAAATACTTTGGGTCATTTGATGTCTTTGTGAGGGGTCTGTTATTGATGATTGATTCAGCCTCACATATCTCGGTTTGGAGACTGTCATCGTCAAATGTTTGCTGGTTAAGCATTGAGTTTAGAATCATGCTTATGCTTTTAATTTGTCTTTCCCATAGTCCACCTTGATGAGAGGCTGCTGGTGGATTGAAGATCCATTTAAGCAGATAAGTACATGATTTTAACATGTCCTCTTTTGCAAATGAATTGGCGTATGGCATTGATACATGAATCAGTGTCTAAACTGTGTGCAGTCTATGCGTACAACTTGGATTGTTAGACAAGTGAAAATTACTCTGTACCTCTTGACCAAACTTTGTCCTCTTTTGACTTGGAAGGGACCAAAATAATCAACTCCAACATTGCAGAAATGTGGTTGGTCAGGTACCAAAAGATCTTTTGGCAAATCTGCCATTTTTTGCTCTCCTGCTTTCACATTGCATCTTCTGCATGTTGCACACTTTGAAATGATTTTTCCTGATAGTTGAGTTTGCTTGAGGTATCCAATATTTCTGGCATAACTGTGTGAGCATATACTGTAGTTGCGCCCACAATGTCTGATTTCTTTATTTATGTGCTGCAATATAATGGAGGCAATATGTGAATGCTTATGAAGAATAACAGGATGTTTAGCTTCTTCTGGCATTGCAGCTTTGTTGAATCTTGCTCCAACTCTCAGTGTTCCATTTTGTATGACTGGGTCAAGTTTAAAGATTTGACTGTTCTTTTTTACACAATAATTTTTCTTTAAAGCATTTAATTCTTCTGGAAATTCTTGTAATTAACTGAGGCGGATAAGCTCTGTTTCAGCTTTTGCCAAGTGTTCTGGAGAAATCAGGCTTGGTTTTAAAGTCAGTTTTTACCTTTTCATGTGCTCTGTGATGAGTGTTTTTTGTTCTTCTGGATTACTTCCAGATTGACTGACTTCTTGTTGAAATGTTTTTCTTTCATTTTTTAAGTGCAACAGTATGTTTTTAAACTTGAGGAGCCAAGCTACTGCTTTCTTTAATTGCAGCCATTCTGAAAAGTAGATGATAAGTTTATTGATGGGCCTGTAACTTCCTTTATTTTTGTTATATTGACGACACCAATTTTAATTTCTGGTTCATCATCAGAAAGTGACTCATTCAGTTGATCTGGTCTTCTTGGACACTCATGTTCTGCCTTCAGTGAGAAACTTGGACCTGGTGACCATGTGGTGCTTCTGATGAAGCTTTCTGTGCTTAGCCCCCTGGATGCTCGATCTGCTGGATTTAGGGCAGATGTAACATACTTCCATTGTGAAGGTCGAGAATGATCTCTGATCACTGTGATTCTATTGGCAACAAAGATCTTGAATCGAGTGTTTATATTTGAAATGTATTTTAGCACTGAGGTACTGTCAGTCCAAAATGTAGATTCTAGAAGGGGTGTTTGAAGCTCACATTTTAGTATTTTGTCCATTTTGACTGCCATAATGGTTGCTTTCAGCTCCAATCTTGGAAATGTGACCTGCTTCAATGGTGCAACTCTTGACATTACCATGAGTAATGAACAGTGTTTTTCACCTCTTTTTTCAAACAAGAAAAGATATGTGATCGTGCCACACCCATCTTCACTGGCATCTGCAAAATGGTGCATTTGTGCTGACCTTATTGTTCCAACCCTGTGCAGGATTGAATCATCTATTCACATCGTAGTCTGGTAGTAACTGTAAGTCATCGATGATTTTTTTCCATTTCTGAATGTGTTTATCCTCCACTTCTTCATCCCACCCACATTTCTATTTGCATAAGTCACTTAAAATAAGTTTTGCTAGCAGTATAGCAGGTGCTAGAAATCCAAAGGGATCATAAACTGAGTTAACAACAGATAGAATGCCACACCTTGTAGCGGGCTTGTTTTGTAACTTTATCTGATGTTTGAAAGGCCTTGGGTATATTGATACCTATTAAAACATCAGCTTCAGATTCTATGAATGATAGACGTACCTCATCAAGATATGTCCACTTCTCAAAGTCTTCTTGTTGTGGAATGTTTTCTCTCCCCACTGGAACAGAGACCAGTGTTAAGACCTTTGGCAAATCAGTAAATTCATTATCATTGACACTGCAGACTTTCAAATCTGATAAAATAGAACATTTCGTTGGCATTTTTGAATCATTGTTATAATTACTCATAGTTTTCAAGAATACTTGAGTCCTTCTATAGTGAAGGTTTAACTGTCCCTGCAGATTTTCGGTACAAATTGTTACTGTACTACCAGAGTCTATAAAGGCGTATGTTTATACATACCTTTCGCTTTTCTTAGATTTTACCTTAACGGGTACCACATGCAGTGCATGTTCTCTTCCAGCCCCAGTAAGGGCACACATTCCCTTCTCAGTTTCCCCTTCAGTGCATGTAGCTTTAGTTGATGTTGCTCTGTCCTCTTTTTTGATATGCAGGATGTCTGGGTGCTACAAGGAACAAATCTGACATTTCATTCTTTCTTTACAATTCTTACTAAGATGCCCCTGTTTGAGACAACAAAAGCATACACCTTTAGATTTTAGAAAGTCAATTCTGTCTTTATGTGGCATTTCTTTGATTTTACTACATTCTGCAAGAATATTCTGGTCACTACAAAATACACAAGGTTTCTTAATTGTGCATGCAGTTGTTGCAGACCTTTTGACCAAGGTGTCCTGAACCCCCGTTTCAGCAGCATCAATTATGCTTGTAGCAAAATTACTCCCTCTTTGGCCACTCTTCAGGGGAACCTTTCCCTTGTCGGTCTTTTCCTTTTTCTCCTGGGGTGTATGGCTTTGATAGGCCACATGGTGTACAGGATGCAAAAATCTTTTAGCCTGTCGATCTAGAAAATTAACTAGGTCAGCAAGTGAAGAACTTCAGCCTTCCTTTTCATCTGTGTCACAAGCTGTATCTACCCACTTGCTTCACAGCTGATGAGAAAGCTTTGAGAGTATAGTATGAATGTATAGTATGAATATTTACCTTGTTATCAAATTCTTGTCCATCTCTCATGTTATACATGACATTCATACAGTTATTAAGAAAGAGTGTATAGTCTCTCAGACCTGATCTATCATCTGATTTTATTTGAGGCCACATTGCTTTCTCTAGATACGCATTGGCTATCTGTAGCTGGTTTCCATAATAGATTTCAAGCTGCTTCCGGCCTTTTTGTAGTCTCTGGTGGTAGGTATGTACAGCCTTTAACAATTTCATGTTGTGAAATTTTAGTAAATTGTGCTAAATAATCCAGTTTATCTTGTGGGTTCTGCAACATGTCTCCTACAGTGCGGTTAAATGTCCTGATAAGGTCTTGTCCCAGATGGATGGGGACCCTACCCAGCCGGGATGCCTGGATGGTCCCTGTGATGGACAATACCTCCCCTGGGCCACGAGGGGGCAGCCACCCGGGTCTGCTTATGGGCCACTGGACCGGAGCTGGGACGCTCATCCCTACCGGAGGACATGGCCACCGCCAGGGGGCGCCCAGACAGCTGTGAGGTCCTGGATGGCAGCACTTCCGCCACACCAGGAAGTGCTGCCAGAAGAATTCCCAGGGGCACCCGGAGTGCTTCCGGGGGCTCTCTTGAAACTTCCGCCACACCAGGAAGTGTCGTCAGGGGGAGCACCTGGAGCTCATCTGGGTCAGTATATAAGGGACCGCCTCCCTCCAGAAGCTGAGCCAGAGTTAGGAGGAAGGAGACGAAGCTTGTGAAGAGGGGTGAGGAGGTCAAAAAGAGAAAGAGAAAGAAAAAGAGAAAGAGAAGAAGAAAGAGTGTTGGAGGAAGGCATTGTGGTGCTGTAAGAAAATAAAAGAAGTGTGTTTTGGACATTCTGGTGTCTGTCTGTCTGTGTCCAGGAGTATGCTTTCCACAGTCTATATAGGCAAATGGGTCACCATATCTGACTTTTGACTTCATTCTGTATCAGCACATCTGCCAGATCATGTCTCTAACACTGTGAATAGGCCCCTCCATTAGTGGTAGGCTCTTGAAGCCTTTGTAGAATTCTTTCGAGTTCTGTTCGTTCCATTAAGACTGCAGAAGAGGGTGATGGTGTGGCAGCGCTTAGCTGGTAGAATGAGCTGCATTTATTATTGAGAACGCACTTCAAATAAGAGGTTGTTTTGGAACTCTGGATTCCGTGCAATCTTGATCTTGCAGTTGCATCTCACTGAATTGATTAACAAGCTGCCCGTTTGGCCAACTTGCTGAAAAAACCTTTAGTATCAGTAAGCCATGCTGCTGTAGCACAACTAAATTTGTTCCAAATCTTAGAGTTTTCTGCCAGTGCCATTTTCTGTTTTCTAATTGTGTTTTCCTTACTTAGCATAAATGCTTTGGAATGCAGGGCAGGTGCTGCCATCTATCGACAACAAAAAGAATTTCAAATGAAATCTCTGTGCAGGGCAGGTGCTGTGAATTCTCTATGTAATAAACTTAATAAGTTATAGTGTAATGAAAATTGCATAATTAGATCTGGACCACCCTATATTATTCTTCCATACAGCTCCACAGCCTGACTACACATCTCCTGAAAGATTTTAGAAAGCTGCGCTATGTTGGTGAAATTTTCAGGATTTCAGTCAAAGGACCAGAAAGCCGATCTTGCATTTTCTTTATATGATCTTTAACACTAGAATCCCTGAAGCCTACAAAAAACTTGAAATCCTGGGCCAACCTTAAATTCCTTTGCACTTGTCCATTAATGTCTTTTGTTTTGCAAATGTGTCAATCAGCACAAGCAGCAAGCAGCCTGCTATTCCATCCCCCCACTGTCGCAGTTCAACTCAGGCAAAACGTTCTCCCAGCTCATGTATATTTATCTGGGCGTGAGGTGCCTGGAGTTGTACTGTATAGGGTAAATGATATATCATTATTTGGAACACATGCATTTCATGTGTGTTCCATGTCTACAACGATCTATGTAAATGTAGGATGACAGCAAATGCAATGCAAGAAAGGTTGAACACATACCTAAAACAGATATTTTTTCATATTATAGCACTAATGACAAAATTTTGACATAAAGTGTATAATGTGTCAGGACTGAAGTCCAAATATCAAATAAACACTTTCACAAAAGGTAAATGTATAACAAAACAAGTGCGCTTTTATTCAAGAATACTGTATAACTAAAGAAAAAGAAATCGAGTTAGGGTACAATGCTGACATGACTGCTTGGGTGGTGCAGTGGTAAGAGCTGCTGACTCATAATCAAGAGGTTGCCAGTTCAATTCTGGGCACTTCCCAGAATTACCACTTTTAGTAGTGAGCTGCTCTTATAGTTACTAGTATAGAATAAAAACATACATTTGATTTAAGTCTGTAACAGCTGGTGTAAATGTATGGTACTTGTGAAGGTTAGAGTTTTTTTTTTTTTTTAATTCAGTTTTTTTCTCTTAGTCACATTCACGCCCCCACAATGTGACACTGCTGTTTTCAAATAAAGACGTTCTATAACAGAGGTGAACTCAGATAAGGATGAGTGTTCTACATCGGAAAAAGAGAACAGTCACACATTAGAACAACACAGCTGCACCAGGCATAAAGGCGAAAGATGGCACAGTTTGGATGCAGCAAAAGGTTGGGTGTTGTCCTGCCAGTCAATCTGCCACACATCTGTCCTTCAACGAAACAGCAGGGCTTACAGAGGTTGCCAAGGTATCGTGCAAAGTTCTGTTTGTGATTATGTTTTGTGATGGTCTTTATATGAAAAACATTTTATATGTTACTTATATAAAAGCCACAACAAATGTTTTTTATCTATATTTATTTACTTATCTTTCTACAGCGTAAAGTCAGAGTAGACTGCAGAACCTCTTGTGTTTGATTGACACGGCATGCTGATAAAGTGCATATGCAATGCTATTTCAGTATGCAAATGACTAGCTGCTGGTGGAAGCTCCTGTCGCACTTTACGCAACTGTTGTTACGGTTCTGCCTTTGTCCAGAAATGGCTCCATAAACTTTATGACCTTAGTCTCAAGTCTTTCTCCTGTGGGACGACTGGGATCTTTTCCTGAATAATCTTCTAAAATTCAGGTACGGCAACTTTGCTTTCATTTATGATCATGCATAGATAGAAAAGCAGAGCACAGTACCTCGCAGTAGTTCCGTTCTTTTTCTTTCGTTGACGAGTTCTGGAGCACAAGTCCTCAGATGGTAATTTCCAGTTCCATTTCAAAGCCTTTGGATGGCATTTTTCTAACAAAAAATTGTGGATGCATTTTTGTTTGGTTTGCTGGCAGATTTTTGTTTCTTGGTAACAAAATTCATCTCTGAAATTCAAACTTCCATTTTTTGATCACCACCAAAGTCTATTTATCTCACAGTGTTTGTTAAAACAAATCAGGTCTTTTATTTTTATTTTTGGACATTGTGCAGGTGATGGTCACTTTGGTGTTCTTTCTGGTGAATATAGTAGAATAGGAATTTAACAAAGTGAAATGACCAGGAAATAAATCTAAGAAAGCTGAAGTCTGAAAATAAGCATAAATGAAAATCCAGAGAAAATTCCAGTTTGAAAAAACAAAACCCAAAAGCCTAACCAGGAATTAAAGTCAGAATAACAAATACAGTTGTAGCTGCCTGAATTAGTATTAATCATTTAAACACACCAAAATTTTATCACAGAAATTTAAAAACTTGGACAGCAGGAGTAGTGTGCCACAGTCTTACATATTGTCTGTCCAATGATATCTCACATTGGAATTTTTGTTCATCACATGGCTGCAATGGTACATATGGCCATGACCTTACACAAAATGATGCTAACAGCAATCAAAAGCAGAATACAAAATAGCAACATGGAATTGTCACAAAAAGTATGATAAAATACAAATTTAAAATGGAAAAATAAGTACTAAATAGTGGCTGAGTTCTGCACAAGGCAAAACTCTGTGGTGTATTTTCACTTTTTTTTGTAGTCATCAATTTTCCTAATGTTTGCTGGCTATTCACCATTGCTGCCAGGGATCAAAGATGGCTGGCGCATTATGACATCAATGGCCATGTTTTTACGAGGTATGATTTAAATCACAGGGGAAAGGTTTTATTGGGTTTGGCAGCCATTTTGGGACACTATAAAAGCTGATCTGCAGACTTTTTTTTGTAGAAGCTAAACTTTGTTACTTTAAAATTCCATTTTTAAATTATTTTTAAGCACTTTCTTTATCTGTGCTTGTGTTATTTTTTATATTTTTAGCATGTTTTCATTTTAGAAGTTTTTCTTTCTTAATGAACATGAAAAAGCCATATGTTTTTTTGGAAAGTTAATTAGTTTTAACAATATTAATATTCTCACAGCTAATGTGAGATGAACAAATGACAAGGTAAATACATCCTATTTAATATATTTTATTAGGTTGCTGAAGTTAAATTTGAAGAGGTTAATTAAGTTATGTTTTCTATATATGTGAACTGAAAACTGGTCAAATTTAAGGGTATTCAGAAAAAGTCATTGTTTACCCTAACATTTTGTTGAAAGTGAGGAGCACTTCTCAGAAATATAAATCAGAAATCTGAAGACCTTGTCACTGACTTCCAAATCTCTGTTTATTTACACAGGTAGGTGGTAAGATGTCCAGTAGTAACAACAAATAAAAACTGGTGATAGAAGGACATCACTGTTTAGTTGTTCATTTCAAAATGAAGAAATGACGGTTATAATATTAAATGAACTGAAAGTTCTGGGTAGAAGTATAATAGTTGAATCCATGTAGATACAGTATATTTTTTTCAAACACAAATTTGTGTAACTTTGACATGAATAAATAACCACACTTAACTCAGTCAATGACTCAAAAATAGGAAAAATGGAAAGCTGTGTAGGTATGTATTAAATTTAAAATGGATTGGAGATTTGATAAACATTGTCTGCTTTTAACAAACCCTGTTTGATGTTGTGAAATTATACAAGGAAGCTCTTTCTCTAGTTTGCTTGAGACGACTCTGGCCAGAATCTAAACATTGCTGATTACATAATAAATTGATCTGTAGGACTGGCTTAGTGTTTTAGGCAGGGCATTAACAGACCTCATTTACCTGACTTTTATTTCATCTGTGCCTGCTGGTTTTCAGCTTTCTAGAGTTTTAAAAGAATCTAAGATTTTGGGGAGTCATAAAAGTTTGTTCAGCTTGTTTATACATTATGTATAGTGATGTGATATTACTATTTTGTTAAAAAAATCCGAGAACAAACGAGATTGTGCGCGTTCACACTGGTGTGGCTGTAAGCTTCTCTTTTAAGTCAGTGGGTAACTGATGTTATATACTATTTGAAGTTTGAAAAAATCTAATTCTCACTTAAAGGATCTGTGCAGAACTTTTTCAATACCTGGCAGGATCTAATCAATAACATTTTAGAATACGCTTTTAAAGCACTGAGGAAGCAGATTCTCTCCCCATTTCTTTTTCTTCTCCATTTATCTTTATTAATTTATTAATTCATCTATTTACTTATTTTTAATAGCTTTAAGTTTTATTCTGCTGGCCATGCTCTCTTTCTCAGGGGTGGGGGTTGATTTGTTTTCAATCCTATTTTTGAAAAAAATAGATCAATTTGTATGGAATGTATTTAAAAAAAAATCTTCATCATCATTTTCATTATTTCCAGAGTGGGAAATATTATATAATCCATCCATCCATCCATTTTCCAACCCACTGAATCCGAACACAGGGTCACGGGGGTCTGCTGGAGCCAATCCCAGCCAACACAGGGCACGAAACAATCCTGGGCAGGGTGCCAACCCACCACAGGACACACACAAACACAGCCACACACCAAGCACACACTAGGGACAATTTAGAATCGCCAATCCACCTAACCTGCATGTCTTTGGACTGTGGGAGGAAACCAGAGCGCCCGGAGGAAACCCACGCAGACACGGGGAGAACATGCAAACTCCACGCAGGGAGGACCTGGGAATCGAACCCAGGTCCCCAGATCTCCCAACTGCGAGGCAGCAGCGCTACTCACTGCGCCACCGTGCCGCCCAATATTATATAATGTCCATTAAAAATAATAATTAACTCTTTGTAATTAATGCCGTGTAGGGCCACCCCATACACCGGTCCCAAGCCCGGGCAAATGGGGAGGGTAGCCGAGAAGGACCAGGCAACCCACTTCACGAATTTATTGCCAAGAAAATTCTATGGATGTGCTCTCGAACATTTCAGATATGGTGCCCAAAGGTAGAACCCCCAGGCTGGTGGGTACCCAAAAAGATACTGGGGAAGAGCAAAGGCCGGACACTAGTAATTACAGCAATTATGATGCGCCTGGGGGAAATCCCCCGGGAGGCCCAGGTGTTAATGCAGCCAGTGGTGAACGGAACAGCCTGAGCTTTAAAAAAACGCTTAAAATTGCTACTTGGAATGTGCGAAGTATGAACCAAGGAAAATTAGACGTTGTAAAAAACAAAATGGACAGGCTCCAAATCGATATCCTTGGAGTCACCGAATTACGCTGGACTGTCAGCGGTCATTTTCAATCAGACGATTTCACCATTTATTATTCTGGTCACGACAACGTCAGAAAGAATGGGGTAGCGTTTATTGCGTAGAATAACATTGTGAGGGCTGTAGAGAGTTACAAAATAAGTAGCGAACGCATAATGTACATCCGCCTGCGTGGAAAGCCAATGAACATCACAATTTTGCTGGTATATCCTCCTACAATGGACGCATCAAAAGAAGAACTTGAGCGGTTTTACTCTGAAGTACAAAAAGCTGTCGATGAAACACCGAAGAAGGACGTGAACTACATTTTGGGCGACTTCAATGCGAAAGTAGGCAAGCAAGCAGAAGCCGACATTGTTGGCAGTTTTGGACTAGGCAAGAGGAATGAATCCAGTGAACGCCTGATTCAGTTCTGCCAGGAAAACCGATTAAGAATTACAAACACATGGTTCATGCAGCCAAAGCGTCGGCTATACGCATAGACATCACCTAATGGATTGCATCGAAACCAGATTGATTATGTCCTTTGCAGTCAGCGTTGGAGAAGCTCTGTAGTTGCCGTGAAAACATTCCCTGCAGCACACTGCGGCTCAGACCTCGAACTGCCAGTCGCGAAAATCCGGGTGAGACTTTGTGGCATCAAAAAACACGCACCATTGAAAAAATTCGATATATCGAAAATACCAGCATCATACGCCATCGAGGTAAAAAATCGCTTTGAATTACTTGATGCGGCGGAGAAACCACCAGAAGAATTATGGGATGACATCAAATCAACAATCACGGAAATATCGAAGAGGTACGTACCAAATAAGAAGCCAGAAAAGAAAGACAAATGGTTAACGGAGGAAACTCTCAGGATTGCCCATGAAAGGAGAATGGCTAAAGCTGCAGGAGACAGAGACAAGGTGAAGAGGCTGAACGTAGAATTTCAAAGAGTCGCCAGGAAAGATAAGGAAGCATACTGGAATGAGCGCTGCAAAAAGCTCGAGGAGAATTGCTTGAAAGGTCACATGAGGCATCTATTCGCTCAGGTGAAGAACATCCAAATGCCTTTCTCCACTCATAAAGGAACAATCAAAAACAAGGACGGAACCGAAGCATACGACCAGCAAGGTATAAGGCACAGGTGGAAAGAATACACTGAAGAGCTGTAAGCATGCGAAAATGAACCTGGGACTTCGCAGAACAATGACGCGCTGGAATTGGAACCAAAGATCCTGGAAGCGGAAGTTGCATGGGCCATCAAGCAGCTTGCTAAGAACAAAGCTCCGGGCATAGATAACATCAAAGTGGAATTACTGCGCCCTGTACCATCGGCAGTCATCATGATCCTGTGTCAAAAGACCTGGGAATCCGGCAAATGGCCGCAGGAGTGGAAAAGATCCATATTTATCCCGTTACCGAAAAAAGGTGACACCCGAGATTGCTCGAATTATCGTATAATAGCTCTGATCCTGCATGCGAGCAAAGTGCTCCTAAAGATCATACAGGAGCAGCTGAGGTCAACAATCGTGGCAGAATTGCCCGATGTACAAGCAGGTTTCAGGCGGGGACACGGCACTCACAACATCATCGCAAACCTGCGTTGGATCATTGAAAAATGTTGGGAATATCAAAAGAAGATATACTTGTGCTTCATAGACTACACGAAGGCATTTGATTGCATTGACCATATGAAACTGTGGGAAGCCTTAAAAGAGTTGGGTGTACCGCCGCATCTGGTTAAGTTGATCAGATCGTTATATTTCGAACAGGAAGCCACAGTTCAGACACCATGCAGAGACACTGAATGGTTCCACTGTAGAAAAGGAGTGCAACAAGGTTGCATCCTCTCCCCCTTTCTGTTTAATCTGTACACAGAAGTCATCACGCGGAAGGCAGGACTGGAGGAGTCAGACATTGGAGTAAAAATCGGCAGAAGAAGCATCAATAATCTCCAATACGCTGACGACACTACCTTGTTGGCTGAAACGAAAAAGGGACTTGAGGATCTGATAATGAAAATCAAGCACGAAAGCGAAAAAATGGGTTTGCAATTGAACTTAAAAAAGACGAAAATAAAAATCGGCGATGAGGAAATAGAATGTGTTCAGGAATTTACTTTCCTGGGCTCAAACATCAACCGGGGCAGAGAATTTTGCTCAAAGGTAAAAAGAAGGATAGCGCTCGGCCGAAGTACAATGCTGAACATGGAAAAAAAAGCAGAGATATCAGCCTTGGCACTAAATGCAGGATAGTCCATGCAACTGTTTTTCCAATAACCATGTATGGATGTGAAAGTTGGACCCTGAAAAAAGCCGACAGAAGGAAGATCGACGGTTTTGAACTTTGGTGCTGGAGAAAGCTACTCCGCATTCCATGGATAGCGAGAGTAACAAACAAAGAAGTGCTAGAGCGCATAAAGCTGGATATCTCGTTAGAAGGGAAAATCACTAGACTCAAACTGACCTATTTCGGCCATATAATGCGATCAAATTCGCTAGAAAAATCGGTCATGCTAGGGATGGTAAGTGGCAAAAGAAGATCCGGCCGCCAGCGGACTTGTTGGCTTAACACCATCAAAGCAGACACGGGCATGAACATAACACAGCTCAAAGAAGCTGTGCAAGATCGAAAAGTGTGGAGAGAGCTAGCTTATAGAATCGC
The DNA here is from genome assembly GCF_900747795.2 of Erpetoichthys calabaricus. Taxonomy (NCBI): domain Eukaryota; kingdom Metazoa; phylum Chordata; class Cladistia; order Polypteriformes; family Polypteridae; genus Erpetoichthys; species Erpetoichthys calabaricus. The sequence goes on from NC_041394.2 coordinate 165,889,319, forward strand.
CGAAGGTTGGAAATGACTGAATGGATGACACACACACAATTAATGCTGTGGGTTCCAATCCTTGTCGTCATTAGCAGTGTGTGGGGCCTGGGGAAATTTGTCCTTATATATGGTTAAGTATATGCCTACAATATATTGTGAGGTTTGTGAACTCTTTTAGGATTCCCCCCCACCAATGGGACAACACGCCGAAGCATCACTGCTGTGTCTGTGGAGGACCAAGGCAACCACAAATTCACAGCACAGCAGCATAGTGCCGCGGAAACAACTATGAGCCGATTGAGATTGCACTATACGTGCCTGTCACCAATGGATGATGCAAGGCACATTATTAATACAGGGAACAGTATAACTTGGCCATTGACCTAGCCCCGACTATGCTAGTTTGCTGTGTCTGTGTATAGGAGAGTGGTAGCTCCCACTACAATAAATAACTCTGCTGTTTCTTTATCAAGTTGAATAATAATAATTGCTAAAGTACTGAGACTCATCCTCGTGTTTTGGGATGCAAGACAGTGACTCACGAGTCACATGGTACCAGAAGTGGGGTCTTGCACCAAGGGAACCCCAAGAGGCATATGATATCCTGATACCAGTGAAGCAAAATGAGTCTCTTGTGAGTGCTCCAGTCTGTGCACTTCCCAGGGATGTGCTGTTGAAGATGGCTCCCTCTGACAACCCAGAGTGTTTCCTGTTTTGCTTTGAGCTCACGGCAACATTGATGCACTGGTACAGGGGAACCTGGCAGGCTATTGTGGGCCTGTTTTTAACTGGGGAGGCCCTACAGGTTGTGCAAAACCTCCCTCCCAAAAGGCTCGATGATTATAACTAACTGAAGCAACAGATCCTCCTCCACACAGCTGTGAGCCTGGTGGTCAAGGGGCACCAGTTTTGTCTGTGGCATATTGATCCGGATCACCCCATATGAGGACAGATCCAGGGCTTAGTGAACCTGATTAAAAACTGGATCCACAGAGACATTTTCGAGCGCATTGTGGAGAAGCTCTGTATTGATACAGTCCTCTCAGGGATAGACGAATGCCTCTGTGATGAAATGCTATGGAACAACGTCCACTCACTGCTGGATCTGACCCTCAGACTACAGGGTGCACAAACCACCTGGAAACAATGGGGCTAACCAGGCTTGACCCGGATTTTGATCCAGCCAGCACAGACATCCAGGGTTGCCAGTGCCACGGGTAGAAGACACCATAGTGGGAACACCATTGTGTGGACTGAACGCAGATACATTCGCTGTGATCAACCGGGACATCTGGCTCAAGAGTGCCATCTCCCACCTACATAAACATGACCATTGGTCTGGCCCAGGTATGCTGTTTGCAAGTGTCCTCCAAGATGTTAAAGGAGGACAATTTTAAGGTCTTTATTACGTTGGCCGGACGGGAATTCTCAGAACTGTTGGATTCTGGTAGTGACCTCTGCATAGTCCGCCATGACGTGCTCCAGCAGACCCCTTATAAGACTACAGACAAAGTGAACTTCCACTGCGTCCATGGGGACATTAAAACATACAAGATTACATTACTCCTTCTGAAATTTAAAGGGAAGAATTTTAATGCTTGGATTACCATATGAGACACTTCACCCTGGCTACTCCTAATATGAAAAAGGAATGCCCTCTTCCCCTTGGCCTCCTGCAGAGCGCCTTCCCCCATAGCGGATAGAGAGGGGCTCACCACAGACAATGTTAGTCAAGGAACTGGGTATGAAATTGCACTGGAGTTGTCCAGCAAGGTGGGGGTGAATCCTCAAGAGAAGACCCGGGACAGCTGGCAGACTTTGCCATGCTGTTGCATGCACCAACAGCCTCCCCAGACCGGACACTCAATACAGACCTTGAATGAAAACAAAATAGCAGTGGAAAGTGAGTGTGATGCTGCATCAGGCACAGAGGAAGAAGAAACTGACAAAAAGACTGACCTCTTGAAAGAAAATAATTAATTTTATTGCACAATAAAGGTAACATAATTATTCAGTAATAATATGTGGCATAGTGGTAAAGGCTTTGGACTTTAAGCCCTGAGATTGTGGTTCAGATCCCACTACTCAAACTATGTGACCACGAACAAGTCACTTCATCTGCCCATGCTCCAATTGGAAAAGTGAAAGAAATTAAACTATCTGTATCCCAAATGTTTAAAGTTACCCTGGATAAAGGTATAAGCTGAATAAGTAATGTGAATGTTAATTTCAGTGCCTGGGTATCCAAGTATTGTATATATACACGTGCTGGTCATAAAATTAGATTATCATGACAAAGTTGATTCATTTCAGTAATTCCACTCAAAAACTGAAACTTGTATATTAGATTCATTCATTACACACAGACTGATGTATTTCAAATGTTTATTTCTTTTAATGTTGATGATTATAACTGACAACTAATGAATGTGTATATATATATATATATATATATATATATATATATATATATATATATATATATATATATATATATACGAGGGGGGACCCAAAAATAACCGGAAATATTTTTAAAACGTGTTTAATTTAATTTTCTGTACAAACTACAATTAGTCTCCTTCAAAGTACTCTCCATTGGCGGAAATACACTTATATAACTGTTTGTTCCATTGTTCGAAACATTTTTTAAATTCGTCTGAAGTAATGCCCATTAATGCTCTGGTCGTTTCTTGTTTTACCTCTTCGGCGTCAGCAAAACGCCTTCCTTTCAAGTCTTTTTTCATCCAAGGGAACAAAAAGAAATCACACGGAGCTAAATCCGGTGAGTAGGGTGGGTGGTTCAGGGTTGTCATACCGTTTTTTGCCAAAAATTGGCGAATGCTGAGAGCAGTGTGAGATGGAGCGTTGCCCTGATGAAAGAACCAATCGCCCGACTCCCACAAATCAGGGCGTTTCCTTCTCATACTGTTGCGCAACCTACTTTTACAAAAAAATTCACTGAACACAAGCACAACCTTCCAGACTGATGGCACTTGACAGACTGACTTGTGAGGAGTGTATATATAATAGGCACCTGGAGCAATTCCGGGAGTGTATAAAAGGGGCCGCCTCCCTCCAATCAATGGCTGCAGTCAGGAGGAAGAGGACAGAGCTCCGTGGAGAAGAGTGGAGGCGGTGAAGGTCCTTGTAAAGGACAGAGAAGAAGGGTGATTGGTGCAGGGGCACTGTGTGCTATGGACTTTCACTATAAATAAATGTGTGCTTTTCTAGACATGGAGGTGTCTGTCTCTGTCCGGGGCTGGCTACCACTAGATAGATAGATAGATAGATAGATAGATAGATAGATAGATAGATAGATAGATAGATAGATAGATAGATAGATAGATAGATAGATAGATAGATAGATAGATAGATAGATAGATAGATACTTTATTAATACCAAGGGGAAATTCACATACTCCAGCAGCAGCATACTGATAAAGAACAATATTAAATTAAAGAGTGATAACAACGCAGGTATAACAGACAGACAATATCTTTATATAATGTTAACGTTTACCTCCCCGGGTGGAATTGAAGACTCGCATAGTGTGGGGGAGGAACGATCTCCTCAGTCTGTCAGTGGAGCAGGACATTGACAGCAGTCTGTTGCTGAAGCTGCTCCTCTGTCTGGAGATGATACTGTTTAGTGGATGCAGTGGATTTTCCATGATTGACAGGAGTCTGCTCAGCGCCCGTCACTCTGCCACGGATGTCAAACTGTCCAGCTCCGTACCTACAATAGAGCCTACCTTCTTCACCATTTTGTCCAGGAGTGAGGCGTCCTACTTCTATATGCTGCCTACCCAGGACACCACCGCATAGAAGAAGGCGCTCGCCACAACCATCTGATAGAACATCTGCAGCATCTTATTGCAGATGTTGAAGGATGCCAGCCTTCTAAGGAAGTATAGTCGGCTCTGTCCCTTCTTACACAGAGCATCAGTATTGGCAGTCCATTCCGATTTATCATCCAGCTGCACTCCCAGGTATTTATAGGTCTGCACCCTCTGCACACAGTCAGCTCTGATGATCACGGGGTCCATGAGGAGCCTGTTCCTCCTAAAATCCACTACCAGCTCCTTGGTTTTGCTGGTGTTCAGTTGTAGGTGGTTTGAGTCGCACCATTTAACAAAGTCCTTGATTAGGTTCCTATACTCCTCCTCCTGCCCACTCCTGATGCAGCCCACGATAGCAGTGTCGTCAGAGAACTTTTGCACGTAGCAGGACTCTTTAGAGTTGTATTGGAAGTCTGATGTACTGTATATAAGCTGAACAGGACCGGAGAAAGTACAGTCCCCTGCGGCGCACCTATCTTGCTGACCACAATGTCAGACCTGCAGTTCCCGAGACGCACATACTGAGGTCTTTAAGATAGTCCACGATCCATGCCACCAGGTATGAATCTACTCACATCTCTGTCAGCTTGTCCCTAAGGAGCAGAGGTTGGATGGTGTTGAAGGCACTAGATATATATATATATAGTGACAGCTGTAGAGGGTGTAGCAGCCACTCAACCTGCCACAGGCAAGATGCAGGAGGCACACTAATAAAACACAAAATTTTTTTTTTATTTTTCTTCGCATGTGGGCAATGCCTTCCTCATTTCCCACAGGCACAACACAGTCCCAACAAGCACTATCACAACACACAATTCTTTCCCTCTTCTCTCTGTCTCCACCACTCCTCTCCAGCAAGCTTCTCTCCACCACTACCACCCGACTCTGGCTCCCGGAATAGAGTCTGCTGGTCCCTTATATAGGTCACCTGGAAGTGCTCCAGGTGTTCGTTGACTTACTTCCGGCAGCACTTCCAGGAGTGGCGGAAAAACCACCCACACAAGCTGAAGAATAGTTGTGCCCCCGGATCCCAACAGGGCTGTAACAAACTCCAATTCCCATGAAGCCCTGCGGAAGTCCAAGCCTTCTAGCATTCCGGGGGAGGTGATACCCATATCCACACTTGCTCCCCTGGCCCTTCCAAGGCAGAGACGTCCAGGCTGGGCAAGGTCCCTGGCCATCTATGACAATATATATATATATATATTGTATACAGTGCATCCAGAAAATATTCACAGCACATCACTTTTTCCACATTTTGTTATGTTACAGCCTTATTCCAAAATGGATTAAATTAATTTTTTTCCTCAAAATTCTACACACAACACCCCATAATGACAACGTGAAAAAGTTTACTTGAGGTTTTTGCAAATTTATTAAAAATAAAAAAACTGAGAAATCACATGTACATAAGTATTCACAGCCTTTGCTCAACACTTTGTTGATGCACCTTTGGCAGCAATTACAGCCTCAAGTCTTTTTGAATATGATGCCACAAGCTTGGCTCAGCTATCCTTGGCCAGTTTCGCCCATTCCTCTTTGCAGCACCTCTCAAGCTCCATCAGGTTGGATGGGAAGCGTCAGTGCACAGCCATTTTAAGATCTCTACAGAGATGTTCAATCGGATTCAAGTCTGGGCTCTGGCTGGGCCACTCAAGGACATTCACAGAGTTATACTGAAGCCACTCCTTTGATATCTTGGCTGTGTGCTTAGGGTCGTTGTCCTGCTGAAAGATGAACCGTCGCCCCAGTCTGAGGTCAAGAGCCCTCTGGAGCAGGTTTTCATCCAGGATGTCTCTGTACATTGCTGCAGTCATCTTTCCCTTTATCCTGACTAGTCTCCCAGTCACTGCCGCTGAAAAACATCCCCACAGCATGATGCTGCCACCACCATGCTTCACTGTAGGGATGGTATTGGCCTGGTGATGAGCAGTGCCTGGTTTCCTCCAAACGTGACACCTGGCATTCACACCAAAGAGTTCAATCTTTGTCTCATCAGGCCAGAGAATTTTCTTTCTCATGGTCTGAGAGTCCTTCAGGTGCCTTTTGGGAAACTCCAGGCGGGCTACCATGTGCCTTTTACTAAGGAGTGGCTTCTGTCTGGCCACTCTACCATACAGGCCTTATTGGTGGATTGCTGCAGAGATGGTTGTCCTTCTGGAAGGTTCTCCCCTCTCCAAAGAGGACCTCTGGAGCTCTGACAGAGTGACCATCGGGTTCTTGGTCACCTCCCTGACTAAGGCCCTTCTTCCCTGATCGCTCAGTTTAGATGGCCGGCCACCAGGAAGAGTCCTGGTGGTTTCGAATTTCTTCCACTTACGGATGATGGAGGCCACTGTGCTCATTGGGACCTTCAAAGCAGCAGAAATTTTTCTGTAACATTCCCCAGATTTGTGCCTCGAGACATTCCTGTCTTGGAGGTCTACAGACAGTTCCTTTGAATTCATGCTTGGTTTGTGCTCTGACATGAACTGTCAACTGTGGGACCTTATATAGACAGGTGTGTGCCTTTCCAAATCATGTCCAATCAACTGAATTTACCACAGATGGACTCCAATTAAGCTGCAGAAACATCTCAAGGATGATCAGGGGAAACAGGATGCACCTGAGCTCAATTTTGAGCTTCATGGCAAAGGCTCACCCTGCCCAGGATTGTTTCCTGCCTTGTGCCCTGTGTTGGCTGGGATTGGCTCCAGCAGACACCCATGACCCTGTGTTCGGATTCAGCGGGTTAGAAAATGGATGGATGGATGGCAAAGGCTGTGAATACTTATGTACATGTGCTTTCTCAATTTTTTTATTTTTAATAAATTTTCAAAAATTTCAAGTAAACTTTTTTCACGTTGTCATTATGGGGTGTTGTGTGTAGAATTCTGAGGAAAAAATGAATTTAATCCATTTTGGAATAAGGCTGTAACATAACAAAATGTGGAAAAAGTGATGCGCTGTGAATACTTTCCGGATGCACTGTATATACAGTACTGTGCAAAAGTTTTAGGCAGGTGTGAAAAAATGCTGTAAACAAAGAATGTTTTCAGAAATATAAATAATGATTGTTTATTGTTATCAATTTACAAAATGCAAAGTGAGCGAACAAAAGAAAAATCTAAATCAAATCAATATTTGGTGTTACTACCTTTTGCCTTCAAACCAGCATCAATTCTTATAGGTACACTTGCACAAAGTCAGGGATTTTGTAGGATTATAGTCAGGTGTATGATCAACCAATTATACCAAACAGGTGCTAATGATCATCAATGTCACACGTAGGTTGAAACACAGTCATTAACTGAAACAGAAACAGCTGTGTAGGAGGCTTAAACCTGGGTGAGGAACAGCCAAACTCTGCTACCAAGGTGAGGTTGTGGAAGACAGTTTCATGTCATGGCAAGATTGAGCACAGCAACAAGACACAAGGTAGTTATACTGCATCAGCAAGGTCTCTCCCAAACAAAGATTTCAAAGCAGACTGGGGTTTCAAGATGTGATGTTCAAGCTCTTTTGAAGAAGCACAAAGAAACGGGCAACGCTGAGGATTGTAGACTCAGTGGTTGGCCAAGGAAACTTAGTGCAGCAAATGAAAGACACATCAAGCTTATTACCCTTCGAAATCGGAAGATGTCCAGCAGTGCCATCAGCTCAGAACTGGCAGAAACCAGTGGGACTCAGGTACACCCATCTACTGTCCGGAGAAGTCTGACCAGAAGTGGTCTTTATGGAAGAGTTGCAGCCAAAAAGCCATACCTCCGACGTGGAAACAAGGCCAAGCGACTCAAGTATGCACGAAAACATAGGAACTGGGGTGCAGAAAAATGGCAGCAGGTGCTCTGGACTGATGAGTCAACATTTGAAATATTTGGCTTTAGCAGAAGGCAGTTTGTTCATCGAAGGGCTGGAGAGCGGTACAATAATGAGTGTCTGCAGACAACAGTGAAGCATGGTGGAGGTTCCTTGAACGTTTGGGGCTGCATTTCTGCAAATGGAGTTGGAGATTTGGTCAGGATTAATGGTGTTCTCAATGCTGAGAAATACAGGCAGATACTTATCCATCATGCAATACCATCAGGGAGGCGTGTGATTGGCCCCAAATTTATTCTGCAGCAGGACAACAACCCCAAACATACAGCCAAAGTCATTAAGAACTATCTTCAGCATAAAGAAGAATAAGAAGTCCTGGAAGTGATGGTATGGCCCCCACATAGCCCTGATCTCAACATCATCGAGTGTGTCTGGGATTACATGAAGAGACCGAAGGATGTGAGGAAGCCTACATCCACAGAAGATCTGTGGTTAGTTCTCCAAGATGTTTGGAACAACCTGCCAGCCAAGTTCCTTCAAAAACTGTGTGCAAGTGTAACTAGACGAATTGATGCTGTTTTGAAGGCAAAGGGTGGTCACACCAAATATTGATTTGATTTAGATTTCTCTTTTGTTCATTCACTGCATTTTGTTGATTGATGAAAATGAATGATTAACACTTCCATTTTTGAAAGCATTCTTTGTTTACAGCATTTTTTCACACCTGCCTAAAACTTTTGCACAGTACTGTATATAGTGAAATAAACAGGCTTGACACGCACAAAAATGTTAGGGACAGCCACCTGTATATTTTAGATTGGGCTGCAAAAATAGAAAGTTGCACAGTTGTGTACAAAACAAAAATAATTAACCGTAGAATGATGGTGGGGTTTTAAGGTCAGTCAGGGGAAGTGAGGTCATTGTGTCTGGAACCAGAAGTGATGTCATTGGACCCAGGCAGAATTTCCCATGTTTGATCTGCAGGAATAAAAGAGAAAGGATTATTGCATTCTGTCCCCCTTTGGCCTGACGTGGAATTACCTTCTTTTGAGTCCTTTAGCTGTCTCTCATGTGTACGACTGTGACTATATAGTGTGGCCTTTAGGGTGCACCCCAGCTGCCTACACCTGACAGACTAAGGCACAAAATTTGTATAGCACACAAGTTTTTATTTCATGGAAATGCTTCCTTAATTTTTCCCCACCACCAAAGCACAGTGCACAAGGCCAAAGCACTAAAATGAAGCAAACAGCAATAAAGCACTCTGTCTTCTTTTCTCTTTTCATTTTTTCTCTCTCTTTCTCTATCTCTCTCTTTCCACCTCCTCCTTGTTCCAGCAATTTTCATTAAGTCCCTGCAGTATCCCCTTTTCTCACCCATGGAATCCAACAGGACTGAGTTGGCAAACTGTGAGAGGGAAAGTATATATTTTTTTGATCACCAGGGGGTGCCTGGGTGCCTCACTCCCCTCCACCCCACCCAACACCCCAAGAGAACAAAAATATAACTGACATACTACGTCAATCAGTTAAGGGGGGAACTGGGAACCACAGTTAAGTTATTCTCCAAACTGCTGCTAAGATAAGCAGAGAACAATTAAAAATACAAACTTAATAACCCTATTTTAAAAAGCAATCATCACTAACATCTATGAGACAGAAGAGATCAATTCAATTCCAGTGCAATTGTACTTATACACATACTAGCAGGTCTCAGTCTCTATTGATTGTCATCAAGTCACTGCAAAAACCTGAAAGTTAAAGGCACAACTGTCTTTACTCGTTTAGCTCAATTCTACATCCACTGGAGATCCTTCACATAATCTCGTCTCAACAGGCGGCTTCCCACGCTGCTTCATTAGCTCCTAAAACAAAACACACACGGTGCCAGAACAGGGCTCTCCATTCTAATCAACTTGAGTGAACACAGGAAGCTATGGTCAGCATCTAAATTTTATCACAAAGAAGGCATTAATGGGGGTACTCACACCTTCCCGGGCCTCGACTACATCAAGAGGTTGACAGGAAATACTGACACGTTGATCCCCCAATCTCATATCTCACTTGCTGTGCCTCTCTACTTCTCACTGGTTGTACGGTCCGTTATAGATTCTGTCAGCTCAGGGCAAAACACCCGCTGCAAGTGTCCAGCGTAAATCAAACTCCTCACGTTTCTCCACCCTTAAAGAAGGCCAAAGAGCAGGAACTCGCTGTCAGGGTGCCTCACACAACGTCTCCAAGTTCATCCCAGGGTCTGGGCTGGCAACATAAAAAGTGGAAGTCCCGGATTGTAAACTAAAACTTTCACCTAGGCAATGAATATAGATATTTTTTCTTTAAAAGTCTGTTATTCTGCTGAAAAGGAAAATTAATTAATATTACTGAAAAGGAACTTTCCATTTACCATTGAGCCACTATTTTAAAGTACTTTAATCATTGTGTGGAAATGTACAGTATATGCACTTTAGAAAAATACTGAGAAGAAGCCCAGAGTGTGCAAGCTATTTTCCATACTTTATCTTTTTAGTTCTTAGGGAGGGTCAGGCAAAATTTAAAAAGACAGCACTAACAATTAAATTAACTTTATTTTGTATAAAAAACTTTTATTAAATTGAATTTTTTCCACAAAGCAAGAAAAATACTATAATAAATCAGAATTATTGTATTTATAAATGCCAAAGCTTAACAGTTATGTAACAAAATGAGTTTCAGCCAAATACATTATTATTTTATATGAAAAACTGTCGTCACATTGTTTTTCCCTCAGTAGTAACTTTTCCTTAGAATGTTCCCCCTGATAAAAGCCTTTTTTGATAGACATACACTGAATTAATGGAACTGAGGACTGAGCTTTGCATATACTAGGGCAAAAAGGAAAGGCAATAAACTTATTATGTTTTTAACAATAACAGGCTTAAAAACATTCTCATTTGAAAACGTAATGAATTACTGAAGGCATATGGATAAATTAAATAAATTAAAATGTACTTGGAAATGAGCGCAAGAAATGAATTCTATACAGTATATACACTGTATGAAAGTGAGACACATAATGCTGTAGATGGAATGAAAAAAATGGGTCTGACAGGATCCAAATTTAAAAGAGCCCATTTATTTATATATTATTACACCTAATACTGTGCCTAAAGACTGCTAAGTAATGGAATTGAAATAACTATTGAAAACATCTGTTCTTGCCAATGTGCCCAAATTCATGTTTTCATCCTGGCAATAGTCCAAGTATATAATCAACTACTTGTCAGGAAACCATAGGGCAACTTTCTCGCACATGTTTCTACTATTTTGCTAATATTCTCGTTCATGCAGGTTCACGCAGTACTGTATCGGCAAGATCAGACCTTATCTGACAGAGTATGCAGCATAACTTCTGGTCCGGGGTTTGGTCTTGTCGTGTCTAGACTACTGAAACTCGCTTCTGACAGGAGTACCCGCATGTGCTGTCAAGCCATTGCAGATGATTCAGAATGCAGTGTTCCATCTTATATTTAACCACCCGAGATGGGCACTTGTCACTTTTCTCTTTGGGTTACTACATTGCCTCCCTGATTCTTGCTTACAAAGTAGTGAATGGGTCATCACCTGAGTATATGGAGACACTGGTGAAGCCCTATAATCCTTCTCACCCACTCAGGTCTGCTGGAAAACAGCATCTGGTGATGCTGTCTCCACGTGGTATCAAGTCTCAATCCAGACTCTTTTCCTTTGTAGTTCATAGTTGGTGGAACAGGCTACCCACTTCCATCCATGCTGCTGACTCCCTCAACACATTTGAGAAGCAATTAAAAATCCATTTGTTCTGTGAATATCTGTCTAATTAATTAAAAAAATAACTGCTCTATGATATTATATACTTTTGGTTAATTTGTTAGATTAAGTCTGATCGCTTTGTAAACTATGATTGTAAACTTATTAGTTATTATATCTTTTCACTTGTGGCAACCGCCTTTTTTTACCTATCCTATTACACTTGCTGAACAAACAGACCCTAGCCTAATGTTATTCGATTATGTTTACCTCTTTTGTAGTTTGCTTTGGATAAAAGCATCTGCCAAGCAAAAAAATGTAAATGTAAATTCTTGTCTTTATTTACTTTCATCATTTTTTTGTGATGTCTTTTTGTTGCAATTTTACAGGATATCCTAGCAGCCGCTGCTATATTCTGAGTTGGTTTTCATGAGAGACACCAAACTATTTATAAGAACAAACCTTGTCATGAAGTGATGTCACCATGCTGCCACTATAAAAGATGGTGATGGGTATTTCCCTATGTCCTATCTTTGGATTGAATGCGTGAAAACAATTGAAGATGAAGCTCAGTTATGGAAGTCTTAACTGTAGAATTCATGATTTAAATTTCTCTTTTGAGTAAGGTGTTTTCCTGATTATATGTGCTCTGACGATTGCTTGCATTTTAAATTTTTCTTCTCAACTGTCCATGTATAGCCCATTATTTTGTGGTTGTTATATTTTTATGTTTATTAATTATTCTTTGTATTGTTTCTGATTTTTAAGATGTCATGTTGAACACAACTGTCCCAAGCTTCCTGGAAACTGACTTGAGGCAGCAGAAAATTTTATTAGATCAAGAATCAAACCCATTTCTCCAAAATGTAAACACAGGGTTAGCCTTGTATATACAGTAGATATAGATATAACTTTATTTTTCCACAGGTGGAAGCTTAGCTTTTCACAGAAGCTCTTTAAATAAATACATAAATATTTACACACACACTATGGTCTGAAAACACACCAGAGTAAATAAAAAGAAAGAGTATTAAAAATAAAGAAACACCTCTGACTTGGCAGTCCCAGTGAGGCATTATTCAGATGTATAGCTGTTGGTATAAAGGAGCCTCAGTAGCGTTTCTTGACATACTTCTGCTGAATTGCCATTGATTGTACAGGTATGTCCTCAGTATTAGTGTGTTAGAGAGTGGATGTACAGCCTTGTTCATAATGGCACTTTGTTTTGTTTTAACTCTCTCCTTTGCTATTTCCTCCAGGGGATCCAGACCTTCCATTTCATAACTGGGCCTGCCCTTTCAATTAGCTTGTTGATTTGGTGGGCCTCTCTTGAAGTGTTCTTACTAGCCAACACAGCACATCGTGGAAAATCGCACTGGCCATCACAGAGTTGTAGAAGATGTGAAGGATGTCATTACTCACTTTAAAGGAAATAAAGAAAAAATAGCCTACTCTGACTTTCCTTATATAGTTTCTCAGTGTTAGGAGGCCACTATAAAAGATGGTGATGGGTAGAAACATGATGCTCAACGTAATATGAGTGGAAAAGGGCATTGAGTTTTGAAGTGGCTAGTGTTTACTCATTGTCTCACTAAAATATACCCTCAATTCTATGCCTCGCTATTTTCTTACTACTTACCTACTATCAAGAATTATTGGATATTTTCAATAAACAAAAATCCCAGGAGCTTCAACCGCATGGAGATTACAACAGTTCCATTGAACTGTTGCTGGGACCCCCACTGACTCAAGGAAAATATGTATTTTTTATCTCACCTGGAACCTTTTAAAATGAGGGAATACATCTAGGAAAAAATGGAAAATACTTAATTAAACTGTCTAACAGCCCATTACGTGCAGATTTCTTTGTTCATAAAGATATGCCTATCATGAACTGAACAAACTAACAATTTAAAACAGTTAATCTCTGCTATTAATCTCCTCACTGCTAACTCAATTTAAAGGTTCCAATGTTTTCTATAACTTAGCCTTAAGAAGTGTATCCTGTTTCAGTCTTATTATGGATGGAGACGATTAAAAAAATTGTCTTAAATACTACTACTAGACACAATGAATTTACATAAGGTCATTCCCAACAGTATAGGACTTCCTTTTCAGTACGTGATTTCATTATTTGTATTCCATTCCATATTTCCACCCCAAGATATTAATATTCCTAAACCTTTACCGCTTGGGGTGTACATTTGAAGATCACAATCATTTCCTTTAAACTGATACAATTTTACAATAAACCAGAGTCTATCCTGGGAAATATGAATTGGTGGTTCTATGTTATATATGGGGCAGCACGGTGGCGCAGTGGGTAGCGCTGCTGCCTCGCAGTTGGGAGATCTGGGGACCTGGGTTCGATTCCCGGGTCCTCCCTGCGTGGAGTTTGCATGTTCTCCCCGTGTCTGCGTGGGTTTCCTCCGGGCGCTCCGGTTTCCTCCCACAGTCCAAAGACATGCAGGTTAGGTGGATTGGCGATTCTAAATTGGCCCTAGTGTGTGCTTGGTGTGTGGGTGTGTTTGTGTGTGTCCTGCGGTGGGTTGGCACCCTGCCCGGGATTGTTTCCTGCCTTGTGCCCTGTGTTGGCTGGGATTGGCTCCAGCAGACCCCCGTGACCCTGTGTTCGGATTCAGCGGGTTGGAAAATGGATGGATGGATGGATGTTATATATGATAGCCAGTGGGCCATACTAGCTGTACATCTGTCTGTCCAAGAATCTTTATTTTATTACTTAGATGATCAACTAACCTCTGTACAATTACAGCACAAAGATCTAAGAAGCAGCACTTTGGCTCATTCTTTTGATCTGTAGAGCCGACTATCTTTCTTATTGTATTAATATATAAAATATACATGTAATATGATACTATAAATGCAAATACAGTATATTGCTCTTACTCACTATGATTATGTTACTGGAATTAAAGAGGAAGCAAAAACCAGATGTGTTTAGGTTGTCCTTAGTTTAGTTATTGTTATATGACATACTGTCTATGAATGAATGGAATTTCCTCAGTAAGCAGTATTAAGCAAGAATACAGCAGAAAGCATCACAAAATAAAATATGTAAGATTGAAAAAAATTTCAAGATAACTCACAGAGAAGGACTCTGGGCAGGAGGTGCAAATATTCTTCTAAAATGCATTGCAATTTACAATGAACTGAATGTATGAAAGAGACAATTAATATTAAGAGTCACCGTTGGAGACAAAAAAACTATACAGTACAGTATTGAAATATTTTGTGTCTTAATGTTTCATCAATATCCATCCATCCATCCATTCTCTTCCGCTTATCTGAGGTCGGGTCACGGGGGCAGCAGCTTGAGCAGAGATGCCCAGAATTCCCTCTCCCCGGCCACTTCTTCTAGCTCTTCCGGGGGAATCCCATGGCGTTCCCAGGCCAGCCGAGAGACATAGTCCCTCCAGCGTGTCCTGGGTCTTCCCCGGGGCCTTCTCCCGGTTAGACGTGCCCAGAACACCTCACCAGGGAGGCGTCCAAGAGGCATCCTGATCAGATGCCCGAGCCACCTCATCTGACTCCTCTCGATGCGGAGGAGCAGCAGCTCTACTCTGAGCCCCTCCCGGATGACTGAGCTTCTCACCCTATCTCTAAGGGAAAGCCCAGACACCCTATGGAGGAAACTCATTTCAGCTGCTTGTATTCGCGATCTCGTTCTTTCGGTCACTACCCATAGCTCATCACCATAGGTGAGGGTAGGAACATAGATCGACTGGTAAATTGAGAGCTGAGCCTTGTGGCTCAGCTCCTTTTTCACCACGACAGACCGATGCAGAGCCCGCATTACTGCGGATGCCGCACTGATCCGCCTGTCAATCTCACGCTCCATTCTTCCCTCACTCGTGAACAAGATCCCGAGATACTTGAACTCCTCCACTTGGGGCAGGATCTTGCCACCAACCCTGAGAGGGCACTCCACCCTTTTCCAGCTGAGGACCATGGTCTTGGATTTGGAGGTGCTGATTCCCATCCCAGCCGCTTCACACTCAGCTGCGAACTGATCCAGAGAGAGCTGAAGATCACGGCCTGATGAAGCAAACAGGACAACATCATCTGCAAAAAGCAGTGACCCAAACCTGAGTTCACCAAACCGGACCCCCTCAACGCCCTGGCTGCGCCTAGAAATTCTGTCCATAAAAGTTATGAACAGAATTGGTGATAAAGGGCAGCCCTGGCGGAGTCCAATTCTCACTGGAAACGGGTTCGACTTACTGCCGGCAATGCGGACCAAGCTCTGGCACCGATCGTACAGGGACCGAACAGCCCTTATCAGGGGTCCGGTACCCCATACTTTCGGAGTACCCCCCACAGGATTCCCTGAGGGACACGGTCGAATGCCTTTTCCAAGTCCACAAAACACATGTAGACTGGTTGGGCAAACTCCCATGCACCCTCCAGGACCCTGCCAAGGGTGTAGAGCTGGTCCACTGTTCCGCGACCAGGACGAAAACCACACTGTTCCTCCTGAATCCGAGGCTCGACTATCCGACGGACCCTCCTCTCCAGAACCCCCGAAAAGACTTTGCCAGGGAGGCTGATGAGTGTGATCCCTCTGTAGTTGGAACACACCCTCCGGTCCCCCTTCTTAAAGAGGGGGACTACCACCCCGGTCTGCCAACCCAGAGGCACTGTCCCTGATGTCCATGCGATGTTGCAGAGACGTGTCAACCAAGACAGCCCTACAACATCCAGAGCTTTAAGGAACTCCGGGCGTATCTCATCCACCCCGGGGCCCTGCCACCAAGGAGTTTTTTGACCACCTCGGTGACCTCAGTCCCAGAGATGGGGAAGGCCACCTCCGAGTCCCCAGGCTCTGCTTCCTCATTGGAAGGCATATTAGTGGGATTGAGGAGGTCTTCAAAGTACTCCCCCCACCGACCCACAACGTTTCAAGTCGAAGTCAGCAGTGCACCATCCCCACCATATACAGTGTTGACACTGCACCGCTTCCCCCTCCTGAGACGCCGGACGGTGGACCAGAATCTCCTCGAAGCCGTCCGAAAGTCGTTCTCCATGGCCTCCCCAAACTCCTCCCATGCCCGAGTTTTTGCCTCAGCAACCACCAAAGCCATATTCCGCTTGGCCTGTCGGTACCTATCAGCTGCCTCCAGAGTCCCACAGGACAAAAGGGTCCTGTAGGACTCCTTCTTCAGCTTGACGGCATCCCTCACCACCGGTGTCCACAAACGGGTTCGGGGATTGCCGCCACGACAGGCACCAACCACCTTACGGCCACAGCTCCGGTCAGCTGCCTCAACAATAGAGGCACGGAACATGGCCCATTCGGACTCAATGTCCCCCACCTCCCTCGGGATGTGGTCAAAGTTCTGCCGGAGGTGGGAGTTGAAGCTACTTCTGACAGGGTGCTCTGCCAGACATTCCCTGCAGACCCTCACAACACGTTTGGGCCTACCAGGCCTGACTGGCATCCTCCCCCACCATCGAAGCCAACTCACCACCAGGTGGTGATCAGTTGATAGCTCCGCCCCTCTCTTCACCCGAGTGTCCAAGACATGTGGCCACAAATCCGATGACACGACCACAAAGTCGATCATCGAACTGAGGCCTAGGGTATCCTGGTGCCAAGTGCACATATGAACACCCCTATGCTTGAACATGGTGTTCGTTATGGACAATCCGTGATGAGCACAGAAGTCCAATAACAAAACACCACTCGGGTTCAGATCGGGGGGGCCATTCCTCCCAATCACACCCTTCCAGGTCTCACTGTCATTGCCCATGTGAGCATTGAAGTCTCCCAGCAGTATGAGGGAGTCCCCAGAAGGTATGCCCTCTAGCACCCCCTCCAGGGACTTCAAAAAGGGTGGGTACTCCGAACTGATGGTCGGTGCATACGCACAAACAACAGTTACGATTCGTCCCCCGAACCGAAGGCGGAGGGAGGGTACCCTCTCGTCCACCGGGGTAAACCCCAATGAACAGGCTCCTAGTCATTGGGCAATAAGTATACCCACACCCGCTCGGCGCCTCTCACCAGGGGCAACTCCAGAGTGGTAGAGAGTCCAGCCCCTCTCAAGGAGATTGGTTCCAGAGTCCAAGCTGTGCGTCGAGGTGAGTCCGACTATATCTAGTCGGAACCTCTCGACCTCGCGCACTAGCTCAGGCTCCTTCCCCTTCAGAGAGGTGACATTCCACGTCCCAAGAGCCAGCCTCTGTAGCCGAGCATCGGACCACCCAACTCACACTGCACCCGACCTCCTTGGCCCCTCCCATAGGTGGTGAGCCCATGGGAAGGTTTCATCAATATGCTGAAAATAAACATTTTAAATTTCTTCTACATTACAACACATGGCAGATCGCAATGTTAGCACTGCAGTACAGGTTCATACACCAAATGCTTAGTCCATAGTTAAATCAGGTTTGACAGTGCTTTACACAATGTTACAGCAAAGAAAGTGATCAATAAGAAACATGCAATTTAAAAGCAATGTCTTATTAAAACACATTTAGTACACAATACATACTGTTTCCCCAATTCCAGTTTAAAGGAGAATTTAACAGCTGACTTATACTGAATTTCCATCCATCCATTATCCAACCCGCTATATCCTAACTACAGGGTCACAGGGGTCTGCTGGAGCCAATCCCAGCCAACACAGGGCGCAAGGCAGGAAACAAACAACCCGGCAGGGCACCAGCCCACCGCAGTTATACTGAATTAAGAATTCATACACTGATGTAATCAAAAAGACTGCAGACAAGCAAAAATTTTAGCTGAAAACAGTTGTCAAATTCGGCTTCAATGTTCACGGGCTTCTACAAATTGTTTACTATTGTTTTCACTGGCCATGTTCACAATACACATTGCAGATGAACTTAGACACCTCAAAAGTGATGCACCTTTGATCATAAGGTATTTGGTGTCTTTAGACATCAGACACCCACATCCACATGACTTAGCTGAGGTTAACCAGGCCCTTTCTTGTGTCTAAACAGCAATTGTCCACAGAATGCTCCTTCTAAAACACAGCCACCTAGAGGCTCCCTCTGCTGCCTTTGTGGTAATTCTGATGGCTGTTTTCTTGTGTACACCTGTGATACCTAGAAGACTGTATGCCTTACAGAGGATTTTTTTTCACCTAATGACCAAAACAATATTTTGAACTCTTTTAGATTAGTGTATAACAAGCAGCATGCAACATGCATGCTGTGGCTTATTAATCCATGCTGCTGCCACTGAAGAGCTCCATTCAAAATTTTCACATGTGTGAATTTACCTGATGACATTAGTTCATTTAGGGAAGCGCAGAGCAGCACAAATGCAAGAACCCAAATTTCAAGTACCCAAGAATCTGTAACCACCACAACTGAACTGGCTGTAAACCAGGGCTCCTCTACTTTTACCACAATTCATCATTGTAACACCTTGTATCCTTGGCTCTCAAAAATGTGTTTTGTCCCACAGTTTTGTAGCATTGCAATAGAACATATTAAAATGGGTTCACTGAGAAAATTGGTAGTTCAAAATGTAGCAACTCTCTTTGCTAAGATGGCTGTAAGTTTGATTCTGCGTCCATCAAAACAAACTTGCAAGATTTTTTGTGCTGTTGTCAAAGAGGAGACAGTGGAGTGTTTAAAGCTACACAGACCTGGTAGATGCTCTGATGCATCATCACCCCACTGTGTTTTGAATTTCAGCATTTGTGTCTGAGGAATTTACCTTGGTTAGTTAATTAGTTTCAATATTTGTTTCATTCATCTTCAGTTCTTTTATTTTTTATTTATATAACACCTTTCCTATGCTCATAATAAACAAAACTGGTAGAAAAGACATAATTATACAAATAATTAACAACAACAATGCTATCAATGATAATAACCAAAGCATCAGAAATTAACAAAAAGGGCATAAAAAATTAATTTACTCATAAGCTGGGGTAGTGACCCTGGCTTAACCATACCAGTGGGCATGTTTTGACTTCCTTCTTTGGGAAAAAATCATGACAACCCAGAGCTAAATTCAGATGATGTACAGTACGAATTTCTGTGTTGTTTATCGTAACTGTGTATTCCTAGTCTTATTGTGGAGACTACTCATATATTTGAAATACAGTATACAGTATGTGCATGATTAAAAAAAAATTAAGTAGTATGAATTGAATTTTGTGTTCTTCTTATTTGGTGCAAAAGATTGACCTATTTTTAGTTATAGGAATCTAATCTCATCTTTAACTTCAGTCAAATGTAAAGAAAGTAAAAATGTCAGTAATAGAGAAGAATGAAATCATTATACTTAATGCTTTAAAGCATAAAAATATCACAGTTATTATCACACTATTTGCCCAAGTATTGGAATAATATCATATAATGGATTTCTTGGTAATTCCAACCACAAGCAACAATTTATGAACAGCAAGATAAAGGTCAGTAAGTAATTAAAAAAGACAAGAAAAGCAGATAAACAATGCAATGGATAAAATGTAGATTTTAAGTTTACATCTGAATATTTTAATCAATGATGTAGACCACGGGTATCGAACTCCAGGCCTGGAGGGCCGCAGTGGCTGCAGGTCTTCATTCTAACCATCTTCTTCATTAGTGACCAGTTTTTTGCTGCTAATTAACTTCTTTTGATTTAATTTTAATTAACTTGACTCTGGCCCCTTAGTTGTCTCTTTTTTTTAATTAGTAGCCAAACAATAATCAGACACAATACAAGCCACCACATGACCAGCTCACCTGTGCCCGTCACACAATATCTGAAAATAAAGAAAAGTGATGGTCTCAGTAAGTTTGATCTCTCAGGTCACCAAAACATTTTGACAAACAGAAAATCAAGTTTTGGAAATGTCTTCTGTGGCAGAATGAGAGCAGCAACAGGCTAAGGAATTAAATAACGGGCTTAATTAACAGCAAGAATCAGCTTCTCATTAATAGATTGGTTGGAGTGAAATTGGTTGGAGTTTGAAATCCCAGTTTGGTTGCTCATCTGTTGGCTCATTTCACGTCTCATTTCTGTTTCGCTGCCATTTCATAAAGAAACTAATCAATTCAGAGGACTGAATCCTTAAAAACAGGACTATTAAAATGAAGGGAAAAGGAGTTAATAAGCAGTGAAAACTGCTCACTGATTAGGAAAAGGGTCAGAATGAAAACCTGCAGCCACTGTGGCCCTCCAGGCCTGGAGTTTGACACCCCTGATGTAGACTAACAAAGCCCTGTAGATATTGAGCTTTCTCTCACTGTGATTCAGTGCAATTTGCATAATCTGGTGGTGCTCCAGTTGTAAAAAAAATGATATCCAAACAATTACATTATAGTTCTGGATATAGTATGATGTTAACTATACAAAGGCACTGTTCAAGATAATAATCTATATATATAAAATCCCTATGTGCGTCCAGGTGTCCTTGTGTGGGTGTCTTCTGGTGAAGTGCGCATGCGCGGGGCACGTTGTTATGCGCGATATTACTGTCAGAGAAAGTTAGAGGCGTTTTACGGAAATACAAACCAGTATTACTGCGAGAGGAAATTAAAGGTACACAATACAGTGACGCATATTACAGCCACATACAAGCCAGTATTACTGTCAGAGGAGATTAAAGGCATATTACCGACGCGCACGCCTGTATTACCGCCAGAGAAAATTAAAGGTATATTATGGACGTACGGACGTATATTACGGACGTACAAGCCAGCGGACGTACAAGACGGTATCCTTCAATAAGGGCGCGCACAAAAATGCGAGCCTCAAAAGGACGACCTCATTTGGGCACAGCCAATAAAGGCGTGCGTAAATAAAGATCTGCACCTGTTGCTCTTCACATATTCCAGAGCCATTTGAACTATATTATCTACGCGCCCTTATTGAACAGAGCCGTACAAGACAGTATTACTGTCACAGAAAATTAAAGACACACAATACACGGCGGCAGCCCACGAAGAACGGTCAGCTCAGCAAGTAAACATCAACAAAAGAAAGGCTGAAAGAAAGAAAAATACGACCAACAAAAAGAATGAGGTCAAAGTCCCTTGCCATTTAATATAGACTGTTCCTACTAATGTTTATGCACTACTGTTCTAGCGCCCATTATTGTAACGGGCTAAATGACTAGTTTAAAATAATCACCCAAGATGTTCAAAGTACAAAAGTTTAAAATACAAATGAATAATAATAAAGTTGTAGTGTAGCATTGTGGTTAAAGCTTTGGACTTTGGAGTTCAAACCCTGAGACTGTGGGATTAAATCCTGCTACTGACACAGTGATCATGAGCAAGTCAGTTAATTTGCCTGAGCTACAATTAGGAAAAATAAAAGAAATAAAATCAATTGTGTCTCTCAAATGTCAAATGTATGTCATCTTGTATAAAGGTGTCAGCCAAATGAGTTAATAATAATGAAAGGTCTAGATGTAAAGCCCTAAATACATACTTATTTCAAATTCAGAAAGTTTGCCCAATCCATTCTATAATAATGTGGAAGCTGAAGAATAGTAAAAAAAGAAACATCTGTGCAGGGGATGGAGCTGTCTTCAGACAGCTACTGTAGTCTCTCCCTCACACTCTGATAGTCTGGCCTTTTATGCCAATAACATCATGTGGGCTTCTGGACCTTGTGATGTTACACACAGATTATTGGCTTGATATTTTGTCAAGGGTATTTATCTATATAGTATCCAATTCCATTGGGATGGATATTCCTCTTCTGACATTTGAGGTTTAGAGTGACTGGTCAGTCTAACCTAAAATTAAATGTGAGTTATACATGGAGATACAATAAAAAGAAAATAGGCTTAAACTTAGACAAAACACATAAGATGATAAAGTAAAACTAAAAGTACAGCAAGATTAGCAGCATTCTTGGCAGATTTTTTTCTTTTTCCCATTCTTTGATGGTACATAAAACATGAGACATCAGACATACAAGTCTGTCATGTTTGCAAGGTCCTTATTCCTCATTGCTGCATTACATCCATTGTAATCCCAGGTGGGCGCTCATTGTTTGTCAGATCTCATGTACACAAAGCTGTCCCTAAGACTTACAACAAAAGCAATCTTGTTTCAGTTTGTTGAGGTTGGTCACAGACTAGTTACTGGGCATGTCACACTACATGGTGACTGCCACTGACTCTCTTTAAGACTGTTTAAATAAAGACTATGACTGAATCTGCTGGAAAAGCCGTGTAATGTGACATGGACTTAACTGATATTTACTTGATTATGTTGACTGAATCTGTAAGTTGTTTTTGACAAAAGTGCCTGTAACGAATAAATGAATAAATGTAAATAATGAATAAAATGTAAATGTAAAAAGATTGTGTGGGATAAACAGTGGTAATACTATTCTGGGTTGTTGTAGTTAAATGTTTGGTAATATAATGGGTTACATTTTGATTGTAACAAGATGTCAAAAACCAATATAAACAAAAAAAGTGCATGAAAAAAGAAAGCAGAATGGCAAGCTTACTGTATGACATCATTAAAATAAGTTAATATTAGAAGCCATTTACATTTAAAGTTTCCATTTGAAGGAATAGGTCATAAGGAATGTTTTGTTAAAAATAGATGTTTTTTTCCTTTAAAATTTTAATTCAGTTTGACAGCAGGTTTATAGCCCCAACAACCCGACTTATGTAGCTTTAACAGTAATAAACACACATTAATATGAAGCCACTGACTGAAACAGTATACATTAGAAGTGTTCGCCAAATGTTGGAACTTCCCACACTAACCTAGTCAAAAACTCTGGAATGAGTATTCTATTATATGGACTTCTGAGAATAATCCAATTAAATTTATAACCCTCCTACGCTGGAGTCTAGAGCCTGGCTTTATGTAAAATGACCTGGATTGCATTCATATGCCATAATGTACAGCGTCACAGAAACCCAGTCTGAACCATCAAGTAGCTAATAATAGCATGGAGATACCCTTTAAATTAATTGCAGATTCTTGGTCATAAACTGAGCTCAGTATTCCAATGTGTCTGTTGGATTCCGAAAAACTTTTACACAGTTTGACAGGGTTCAAAAACGTTGTGTGAATTCTGATTTCTTGGCTCTGGGGTTCTAAATTATTATTATTATTATTTTGTTATTTTAATTTATATTCATGTTTTATAATTTCTTAGAGACAAGCAGAAAAAACCTCCAATATGAAACTCATTTGTGGGGTTAGATGATCTTGTCATCACTGGGCACAAGGTGAAAAGAAACTCTGGATGGTGTGCTGATCAATTGCAATTCAAACTGACTCACAAATCCACATGCATTCACACTGTGCAAATAACCTGCACATGAGGAAAAATGAAGTATATATTTTCTGCCTCACTCCGCGCTGTCCGTGCGACGCGGCCGCAGAGAGCTTAAACAACTCGGCACATTCGTATAAAAATGACAAGGGGTGAGCTTTCTTGAAGGCTTTTACCGGACATGCCTCATTGTAAACTGAAATATATATAAAAGAAACATACAGGTATATACAGGTGTACAACCAAAGATAATAAAGAATGATTTACAAAGCAATACATAGCAGAGAGTATACATTAAACAATGAAGCTTTAAAAGACACTTACAAGGCGAGGGATTTCCACGGTTGGATCGAGACAAAGAGAAGCGTGTAGACAGAGATTCAAATTGCTGTGTACCACAACTAACCAGACCCAGGGGTTTATATACCTTAAAGATACACTTCGGATGTGACCGAAACAAGAGATAAAGGGGTGCCTACGTGCGACACATGGGGTGTATTGTATTCAAATGTTTATTATGGGACCTACATGCTTTACGTGAATTTCATAGACATTTATGGCACCACTGTGAGTGTGGGACGTGACTGACTGGTGTGTTAATAAATGACAAGTCAAAGGGGGCGCACAGCTCAACAAATAACAGCTAACAGCTAACAAGATGTGGGGCAGAACAATATAAAAGACAGAATTTGAAAACTCTGTACAGAGAGTGGCAGGGCACAGAATTTAAATCTGTTCTACTGGTGTTTGACGAATCCTATTATATAAAAAGGGTGACCAGACAGATCCAAATAACTACACTCTTAAAAGTAAATGTGCCAGAGTAGTTCTTTGGAGTGATTCCATAGGGCAGTCCTATTCATATGGAAGCCTGCGGGCCACATGCAGCCCAGTAGCAACCTCCAAGTGACTCAGCCCGTGGTCCTGCCAGGGCTTCAGACTGCAACTAAAATGGTCTCAAACGCAACCAAAAATAGGCTTTAGCAATTATCATTTCTACTTATTTCACTAGTTACAAATGAAATCATTGAAAGTTTAAACTAATTATATTGTAACAGATGCAAAAGGCCATTTTTTTATTGTTAAGCGGATGTGCCATTAACATATGTGTCGTTACGGGCTTGCCCTTGCATATCCCTGAGCCACATAAAGGCTAGTTTATACTCCACGCTGGGCGCAAGGGAATCATGGCAAAAACTACGTCAGACTTGGAGACCCACGTGAGAAAATATTTCTGAGTACACGGAGCTGCTGATGAGATGGCTGTGTATTCCAAATGGTGAATTTCAATGAGAGGCTGGTTACACTTGTGCCAGAATAATGAACAAAGGGCTGAATATGACACAAAACATTTGAAATTCATCTGCTCATCCTGTAATGAATATATCTGTGCTCTTAGGAATTCAGTTGTCCATTTAGATTTGGTGTGGCACACTAAGGTGTGATTGCCACTGATCTCCTTCTGTTCACACCTCTTTGCATACCATATCTCTTTTGATTTAATGCATATTCCATGCAAAATGCTGGCTTGTCTATAAATATGTAAGAGCAGTTGCCTGCCTGCTGTTTTGTCACACACGGCAATGTGATAAAGTCTGTGTTTTAAGGTTTTAGGTGTATTACAGTTGTTTTACCAGGGTGCTCTGTGATTAACAGCGGAAAGTAAACTTTGTTAAAATGGTATCAAAAATGCCACTTTGTTAGTTGTTACTTCAGTTGTTTTGGCGTGTGCACTATATGTTCTGTAACCAATAAATTCTTTAACAGGAGCTCATCAATAAAGAAACATGGAAAATAAAATTTAGTAAAAAAAAAAATAATAGTAATAATTTTAATTAATAATTCATTACTTGACACCCAAGAACTCTGTACAAAGACATTTTAAAAACAAATCATTAAAATAAATATATTAATCCACCTTCACTCTTTACGTGGTGCCATGCTCTTAAACATTTACTCAGGATGTGTTTTTCTGGGGGTCAGGGAAAAATTTCAACAGGAAAGGCTTTGTTGTAGAACTGAAATGTAACCTCTGTCATATAAGTGATTAAAACCGTGTGAAAGAAATAGTTTAAGTTCTATGAAAAAAAATTCCCTTCGCTTTTCATGACCACCCATTGAAATTGGGGGAGGATCTCATATTTCAAAAGGGAAACAAATGTAATTGCTAATACTGTACACTTTTTTATTTTATGCACTTTGAGATGTGCCTGGGTCAGATGTGAGCAAAATGGTTTTTTTTATTTCAAAAGTGGAATAAAAGTATTGCTACTACCTCAGATTCTGCTCAGTTATAGATTTTTTGTTGTTTTTTAATACATTTTAGGTGTGCCCATGTCAGATGTGAACAAATGTAAAAGTGGAACAATGAATAAACATTACTTTTTTTAAATACATTCATTTGTTGTTGATTTAAAATTCATCATTACCAGCTGCTTACCGGCTACTGAAAATGTCTGGCCCAGCTAAATTTATTGGTCTGAAAATTGGGCCCAACTGAAATTGTAATTGAATAGCCCTGCCATAGGGAAACCATTTTTAGTTTCCAACAGAACCATCCACATGAAGGTTCCAGAAAGAATTTTTATTCATTTACATTTATAACAAGCTCCATACAGTAAATAGACCTGGATAGATGGTAACAGATTTGTGAAATACGAATGGTTTCTTTATTTAAAAAAAACTCTTGTCAGCCTACAATAACAAAGGCTAAGTCCAGGTTTTCTTAATCCATTAGTGTCCTGCTAGGTAGCCTAACAAAAATTAAAAGATTTCAGGTGTTTTTGTCTACATATTAGAAAGTTTTTTAAAGCACAGAGAGACAACTTCATGTGCAAAGAACCCTTCCCAGAATGAAATGATGCTTTGTGAAGCAATAGTTCTATGAGGCAAAGGATCTGCACTGGTATCTGGAAGTTTCCCTTTTGAATTCCTGTTATTGCCAAAAGAGATCCTACGCTGCCGGGCCCTTGACCAAGGCCCTTAACCTGCAATTGCTGCAGGGTCACTTGTAATGGCTAATCCTGCACTCTGACCCCAAGGGGTATGTGAAAACTAATAAATTCCTAATACAAGAAATAGTATAAGGTGAAATAAAGAGCAAAAAAAAAAACCATAAAAGGAGCCACACAACCCAGTAAAGAACCATAAAATTCCATTAAAGAACCATTATTTTTAAGAGTGTATAGGCCAGTTAGCCTAACACACATCAAATGTAAATGAATGGGAAAAATCATTAAGGATTGGATTGAGCAACATATGGCAAGCACTAAGCAGTCAGCATGGGTTCAGAAGAGGGTGGTTATATTTTGTTGACATACTGGAATTCTATGAGAAATCAACAAAAGGATATGATGAAAGTGGGGCATATAATATTATTGATCTCGACTTTCAGAAAGCATTTGGTGCCATAAGGTGCCACATGAGAGACTGGGCACCAAACTAAAAGAGGTGGAAGTTCATATCGTTGTTTGTAGATGGGTTCAGAACTGGCTTAAACACAGGAAGCAGATGGTTGTAGTACGAAGACCTTTATCATAATCAGGTGAAGATATGAGTGGTGTCCTACAGAGGCTAGTGCTATGGCCGCTGCTATGTTTAATATATATTAACGATGTGGATAGGCATATAAGTAACAAGTTGGTTAAGTCTGCAGATATTACCAAGCTAGGTTGATTGGCAGATAATTTAGAAACACTGAACAATTACAGAAGGACTTGAACAGCAAGCAGGCTTGAGCAGATTTGTGGCAGATTTAATTTCATACAAGTATATGTAAAGTATTACATGTATGAAGTATAAATATTAGATTTGAAAACACAATGGCAGGTCTGAAAATTGAAAGTACATCATATGAGAAGGATTTAGGAGTCATAGTAGACTTGTCATTATCAACTGCTAGACAGTGTTCAGAAGCCATTAAGAAGTCGAACAAGTATAAATTTATGATGCACTGGTTAGACCTCACCTGATGCACTGCGTACAGTTTTTATCTCCAAGCTACAAAAAAGACCATGGTATATAAAGTCCAGAGAAGAGAAACTAGGCTGATTCCAGGGCTGCAGGGGAAGAGTTATGAGGAAAGGTTAAAAGAGTTGAGCCTTTTCAGTTAAAGCATAATGAGATTAAGAAATGATATTATTGAAGTGTTCAAAATTATGAAGGGAATTAGTACAGTGGATCAAGACTGATATTTTAAAATGAGTTCATCAAGAGCCCAGACACACAATTGAAAACTTTTTAAGGGTAAATTTTGCACAGACACTAGGATATTGTAGCAAAAAATAGTTAATAAGTAACAGAAACAGTGATTCCTTAGTTAAACAAAAGGCCACAGCTGACTTCATAGGTAAGTGGCCAGTGTTAAAATGCTTCAAAGAGGCACAAGGGGCTGTAGTAGCAGATAAGAGAGTAAGAAATTAACTAGCAGAAGACATTTACTAAGCAAATTTTATTCATTTATTTATTTATTTTAGATTGAACAGTTCTTAGTGATCTGGAAGTAGAGCAGTTAAGTGGGCAACAGTGTAAGGGTTCATTAATACGGTGTAATACAAACAGTGCGAGTGGAGAGTTTTTAAGTAAGGGATAAGAGGAGCACAAAATTAAGAGAACAGAGTAAAATAAAGTTAACCTCAAAGAAGGACAAACATCAGGCAGTTAAGAGGGAGAATATTACAGGAGTGTAAGGGGCCAGAAGGTGTAAAATAGCTATAGCAGTTCTTTAGTTTTACCATTTAAGTTAAATCATTTAATTTTTATTTTAAAAAAGAAGAAAAAGTTAATGCAGGATCATCAACCCAAGAAATGGAGGTGTCAAACCATTTTCATGTCATTGTGGAGCTTGACACTGTCTCTGATGATTCTGAGGTGGTAGGCAGGGATCAAGAGCCCCTACGAGCCACCTCAAAACCAATTCCCAGAAAGAAAGAGGTAGTGATATTTGGGGACTCAATAATTAGGGGGATTTAAGCACAGGTTTGCTCCAGAGACAGAGACTCTTGCATGGTGTGTTGCCTTCCAGGTGCACAGGTGGGACACCACCCTGAATGGTGGATAAGCTCTTGGTCAGAATTGGGGGGGATCCAGTGTCGTTGTCCATGTTGGAACAAATGACATATATAAGGGAAGTCTATCAGTTCGGCGATCCAAATTCAAAGATTTAGGTGCCAGGCTGAGGAGCAGAACTGACAAGGTAGTCACTGTAGAAGGGTATAGGTTTATGGGGTATTGGGTCTCCTTTTGGAATAAATGGGACCTGTTCCGCTATGACGGGTTACAATATGTTGGGGAGATAGTTAGTTGAAGACTGTTTAAACTAGGCAATGGGTGGGCAAAGAGTGTAGGACAGGCATGGTTTAGAATTATACATGGAGGAACAAACAATTAATAAAAATGCGTAGTAATGTAAATTCTAAACCAACTTTTAAATGTAAAAGGAGTAACACGTTAAAAATAGCTTTCCTTAATGCCAGAATTATCAAAAATAAGGCTGTGAATTGGAATTGTACGTAGCAGAGCAAAATTATGATATTTTAGCAATAACGGAAACCTGGCTAAATAGTAAAGATGGGGATGAGTATAGCATAGAGGGATACATATTTTTTAGGAAGATTAGACAGAACAGAAAAGGACATGGGGTTGCTGTTTATGTCAGTCAGAATTTAAATGCATGTCCGCTTCAGATTAAATTAGATTATTTATTTATAAAGGCACATTTAAAACAACAGAATTTGCACCAAAGCGCTGTAAAAAGTAGAATTAAAATAAACCGAATACAAACAATCATGCAGAGAGAGAGAGAGTGAGAGAGAGGTTAGGAGCATGCACTAATACAGCGCATTGCATACCCACCACATGACAAACCAACTCAGGATCCCAAATTGGGACCCAAGTGTAGCCATGCAACGGGTGACACCACAGCACCACAATAGTTCAGATGGAACGGAACCAGTGTTAGGTTTTCTATGGTGGCTGGAGCGCCAATTCTGCTACCATCCCCCTAGTTTTTCCCTGCAGGTTGGAGGGCCTACATGCAAGAGCAGATTAATAAAACAACCAATTATAACATCCACCACAATCCCATTATACATAGTGAAAGGTGGAAGAAAACAAGTAGGTCTTAAGCCGACTTTTAAAAACCTTGATAGAGGATGAAGACCTGATGTGAAAAGGCAAGTCATTCCAAAGCCTAGGAGCAACAACTGAGAAAGCTCTGTCTCCTCTAGACTTCAGATGAGATCTTAGCACTACAAGGAGAAATTGTCCAGATGACCTCAGTGCTCTTGGTGCCACATAGGGGTGAAGGAGGTCACAGATATAGTTTGGAGCAAGACCATGCCAGGCTTTAAAAACAAACAACAAGATTTTAAAATCAATGCAACACCTCACAGGTAGTCAGTGGAGATAGGCTAAAATGGGGGAGATGTGATCCTTTTTTCTAGACCCAACTAAGAATCTAGCTGCAGCATTTTGAACCAGCCGAAGGTGCGACAGAGCAGATTTTGACAGACCCATATATAAGGAATTAAAATAATCTAGATGAGATGTAACAAAGGCATGAATGACTGTTATCAAGTCCTTCTGTGAGAAAAAGGATTTTAGTTTAGAAACTTGCCTCAGTTGGTAAAACTGCACTTTACTACTATGGAGATTTGTTTTTCAAAACTTAGTAATGACTCAAAGATGATACCTAGGTTTCTGACATCAATATGAATCATTGCTGCCAAAGATCCTAACTGAGTGCCGATTTCAACTGCAGATGTGGTAGGACCAGAAATAATGACCTGATTTATTTTTATTTAATTGTAAGAAATTTTGTGCCATCCAATATTTAATATCCTCAAAGCATTTCAACAACTTTTTTTACAGATGAAGTGATGTCAGAACTAACTTTGAGGTACAGCTGTGTATCATCAACATAACAATGATACGCGGCATAATGTTTGTAAAAGATGGCCCTCAAGGGGAGAAAATAAAGGGAAAATAGAAGGGGAGCCAGGATAGAAACTTTTGGGACACCTTGTGTGAGAGGAGCTGGCTGAGAGAACTTCCCATCTATGTTAACAGACATAGATCTGCCTTTAAAGTAGGACACAAACCATTTCAATGCACAGCCTTGAATGCCTACTTCATCCTCAAGCCGTTTTAACAGAACCCTATGGTCCACTGTGTCAAATGCCACACTGAGATCCAGTAAGACTAAGATTCCAGAAGAGCCCAAGTCCAAAGTTAATGGAATATCATTTGTCACCTTCAGCCAATTCAGTACTATGAAGTTTTTTAAAACCTAACTGAAACACATCACATACATTGTTATCTTCCAGATATGAAATTAACTGCAAAGAAACCACTTTCTCCATAATTTTGGGCATAAATGGGAGCTTAGAAATAGGCCTATAGTTTGAAAGAGCTGTAGGATCAAGTGTGGGCTTCTTTAGCAAAGTCTGAACAACTGCATATTTAAAGTTGTCTGGCATTATATAAGATTTTAGACAGTTGTTAATAATAGCCAAAACAATTGGACTAAAAGCTCTGAAAGTATCTTTAAATAGGTGTGAAGGTATGATATCAAGGTTTCATATGCAATATTATATCAGCAAGTTGAGAAGAACAAAGAGGTTGAAAGGAAGTAAACTGGCTGTGCATAGGGACTGGTGTCATCCCACAGTAATCAACACCTGGAAGAGTAATGATGGAACAAATGACTTGAATTTTATAAATAAAATAATTGAAAAAAAGCTCACAGGTCTCAGGTGTACTCTTAGGGAAGCCGCTGACATGTGGGTTTAAGAGAGTGTTTATGGTACTAAATAGCACCATAGGTCTCGAGGCAGCATTAGCAATTAGACACAATAAAAAATGTGATTTTGCTGCTCTCATAGCCTCTTGATAGGACTTCCAGTGAGTTCTGAGAATTTCATAAGAGACCTGCAGTTTGTCCTTTTTCCACCTCCATTCAGCCTGCCTGAATTACTGTCTCAGCACACGAGTGGCATCATTTAACTAGGGCTAAACACTGGCTTTTACTTTAGCTCTCTTTAACTTTAAAGGTGCGACCAGATCCAGAGTATATGTACAAGTGAGACTGAGAAGCTTAACCATATGAGTAATTTCCTGACACACAGAGAGGGCTTATGACACCAAGGGTAAATGACTGTCATTGAAGATATCACAGAATTTCCATGCTGTGACAGCATTTATACGGCACAGAAAGTGGTGTGGTTTAGTGAAATTGATGGGCAGACACAAAAAGTTGAACTTGAAAATGCCATGCATAGAATTCACACTAAAACATGGTGTACGGACAAAAGCGGAAATGTTCGTATGCACAAAAAAATCCAGATGCATAAATCTGTGCATTCGCCAACTTCCACATTCTTCTGCTCCATAAATCTCGGTCAGCGTGAAAAGCAACGCATGTGCGCGCGCCATGTTGCCACTCCCCAAACTCCTCCCAGAATTATGCCTCTTTGAATATGCAAATCAATATAAATAGCCCTTTAACTCTGTGTTCTGTGAAAAGGCAATCGCAAAAGCACAGGGGTAAATAGAAGAATTTCAACGAATACCAAGTGGAGGCAAGGAAAAATGTACTATTTGTTGGTTTAAACCAGTGTTTCCCAAACTTGGTGCTAGTGACCCACTGTGGCTGCAGGTTTTTGTTCCAACCAGGCTCCTAATCATTGACAACACCTGATAACACTAATCTCATTTAATTAGGTGGTATTATTTTTCTCTTATTCTACATTCAGAAAAGTACAGCAGAATGATTTTTACATTTATAAGACATTTAGAAATATTTCTGCTTTTGCTATAGATTCAAATGCTTAACTCTCTTTTGTTGATTTCATTATATTTTGACTTTTCTCTGTGCAGTTTTTCCCCTTCATTGTATCTTATTAATGACAATTAAAAATGAGCAGAGCAGACATGCTGGCAAACAACACCGAATAATGAAAGGCTGCAAGTACTTTAGCATCAGACCCACTAATTAGTAAATAATGGATTAATTAAACAAGTAGAATGAAAATCAAGATGAAAATATTGTTAAAAAGGAAAAAATATATTATTCCAATATAACTGCTTGGTACATTTTAATATATACACATATATATATATATATTTTTTTTTACCAAACTTAGTTTTCTAATTTCTATATCGTTTCCAAAACACAGAACGTGGGAAATAACACATCACTTAATTAGCCCAGGAGTCCAATTAAAAACAGAAGCTGGTTGGAACAAAAACCTGCAACCACAGGGGGTCCCCAGGGTCAAGTTTGGGAAACACCAGTTTAAACAGTGGTATAAACAACAAAAGGAAGTTGATCAAGTGACATGGAGTATTGGAGAAACTCGAAAGCTCAAGTTCACAAAGTCGCACAGTGCCCGAAATAAAAAAGAAGTTGTCAGATATCAAAGTCGCCGTGAAAAGGTGAGTTGTAGCCCACCGTCTGAGTGTCATATGAAAGCTTATTAGGGTACAGAGAAAAGAAAAAAAAATAGGGACAGAGTGGGAAAAAAGTTCGAAATGTCAACATTAATCTCAAAGTTTCAGCTGTAATCACATAGTTTATTTTGTCATTAAAGTAGAACATCATAAACTTCAATACAGGTGAGGGGACACTGGCGCACGCATGTTGTTGCCGCTCCTCCCTGTAAACAACACTTTTCGCAAAATTCGCCTAATTCTACACTTTCTTACGTTTGTTTTATTTCTTTTATTGTACGTATAGTTCGTGGATACAGCTGACTCGAATTGTATGGATTTGGCTTATATTTACAGATTTTATGGACTCTACTTTGACTGGGAACAGCTGAGTCTGTGGATCACGGGACGAGAACCTACAAGCATTTCTTTGTGCCTGGCAATCTAGGACCTCGGGATGATCTGTCTCCGTGATTATATTAAATTCGCTTTGCTGATCTGCTCCCGTTTCATCTTACAGTACTCTACGACTGGGAACTGATCTGATGTTCATACTAATCTGGCTTTTGGCTCCGGGGCGATCACGCCTGAAATTACCAAGCGTTACTGTTTGTGGCTGTGTATTGGAACCTCCAACTCCTGCTATCTCCTCCTGCTATGCTTTCTGCAGCTTTGCTATCGCCGCTCACCTACTCTACCACACCCGCCTGTCCTACCGGTTCCGCTGTGCTGTGCTGCTTCTCCACTGCTATTCAGATAAGTATTGCCCAGTATCATGCTAAAATACTCTCATGACAAACTCCTTCTTATTAAACAGTTTGTCCAGAGCAAATGGTCTGACTGCAACATCCTAAAGGACGCCGGTATTTTGCAGCGCCCGAAATATATACATCGCGGGTCAGGTCGCCGCCACCGCCAGGCTGCGAATGAAAAGACCACCGGCAGCATTTGCTCAGGAATACGGCGTCCTTCTCATGACCCTGGAAATAGAATTGTCGGTGTGCCAAATTTGCATTATGTGGAAATAAACCCTGATTGCGGCTCTGTGCAGAAAGAAGCCTCATTATGTAATGTTGCACTGTTTAACTCGAGGTCTCTTAATGGCAAAGCATTGGTGCTGTCAGAACTCATCACTGACACCAAACTTGATATTCTGTGTTTAACGGAGATTTGGCAAAAACCAAACGAATTTGCGTCTCCCACAGAGGCGACTCCAATTGGTTTCACTTTCCACTCAGAGCCTTGCAGCTCAAGACAAGGCGGCGGGCTGGCAGTAATTATCAGAGAAGACTTAAACATTAAAAGAATTCCAATTGACTGTCCATTGTCTTTTGAGTGCCTGGCTCTTAAACTAATAACGGAATCAGGTCCTGTCTCACTCATTGTCCTCTATTGTCCCCCAAAATACAATGCATCCTTCTTATCCGATCTGATTGAACTTTTGACCCACCTAAGCTCTTACTCTCAGAGAATTATGCTTCTTGGTGATTTCAACATCCATATTGACACCCCCACATCTAAACTGAGAAATGAATTCCTGTCCTTACTGGACTGTTTTGACTTGACACAACATGTTGATTTTCCAACCCATTCTGGCGGTCATATATTGGACCTGATCTGCACTTCTGGACTATCTGTTGCCAACATTTACAGCACTGATTTGGGACTCTCTGACCATAAAGCAGTATTTTTCACTGTCTCATTACCTATCCCACCTCTTACCTGTAAACGACAAATTTCTTACAGAAACCTTAAAAA
This sequence comes from Erpetoichthys calabaricus, assembly GCF_900747795.2. Classification (NCBI taxonomy): domain Eukaryota; kingdom Metazoa; phylum Chordata; class Cladistia; order Polypteriformes; family Polypteridae; genus Erpetoichthys; species Erpetoichthys calabaricus. The sequence goes on from NC_041394.2 coordinate 165,924,130, forward strand.
TATCTGTCCCTCTATCCTTTCTGGATCCATATCTGATCTTTTACTGTCTGCACCTATTCCACCAACACTAGATAGTTTTGTTGACCACTATAACACAGCCCTTCACTCAGCATTAGATAAAACAGCTCCTTTAAAACATAAGGAGGTTTCCTTTAAACGCTCAGCTCCTTGGTATAACTCAGAATTGCGATCTATGAAAGCAGCTGGCCGATTCCTTGAGAGCATGTCACATAAGACTGGCTTCACCGTACACATCCAGGCTTTCTCTGACCACCAAAGAGCTTACAGAGAAGCACTAACTTCTGCCAAGAACACCCATTATGGCAGAATAATAGAAAGTGGCCATGATAACCCAAGGGTTTTGTTCTCTGTAGTTAATAAACTACTCGAACCCGCATCTGATCCAACTACCTCTTCTACTGAAGTCTGTGAGGAATTCCTCCACTTTTTCCGTAACAAAATTAAAGATCTAAATAATTCAACTAACATAAATATATCATCTGTTTATATCTCTCCCTGTTTTCCCACTCCATCCAGCTCCTTCTCTAAGTTCTCACCAGTCACTTCTGCGTTTGTTAATAACCTGCTTTGTAAGATGAGGCCGACTACTTGTGTGCTGGACCCCATCCCCACCACACTACTTAAATCCTGCCTTCATGCCATAATCCCGACTGTTACAACAATAATAAACTCATCCCTTGACACTGGCTCCGTGCCGCTCACTTTTAAAATTGCTTCTGTAACCCCAGTGTTAAAAAAGTCTGGCCTTGATGCTGACAATCTTAACAATTTCCGGCCTATTTCCCACTTACCTTTCCTGTCAAAAGTTCTTGAGTGTGTTGTAGCTTCCCAACTCACCAATTACTTAACCTCTAATAATTTGATGGAACCCTTTCAGTCTGGTTTCAGGGCGCGGCACAGCTGTGAAACTGCTCTGCTACGGGTAACCAATGATTTGCTTATGGCAGCAGACTCTGGACAAACTAGCATATTAATTCTATTAGACCTCAGTGCAGCATTTGACACAGTCAGACATGACATCCTACTGTCCAGAAGGGAGAACATGCTGGGTATCTCTGGCACTGCCCTCCAGTGGTTCAAGTCCTATCTGACTGATAGGCAAGAGTTTGTTAGTCTTGGCAACAGCAGATCCAACTCCGTGCCAGTCACACAAGGAGTCCCTCAGGGCTCTGTCCTTGGTCCTCTGCTTTTCTGTATTTATATGCTTCCCCTTGGCCATATTATCTGTAGTTATGGATTGGGTTATCATTTTTATGCAGATGATACCCAGCTCTACTTCAATGTTAAAAGTGGAACTTCATCAGAGCTTTCTCAGCTCACAACCTGCCTTAGTGAAATTAAAAACTGGATGGAGCAGAACTCTTTAAAATTAAATTGCAATAAAACTGAACTCCTGCAAATTGGGACTAAAATGCAACTTAATAAAATGAGCTCCTTCCCAGTCCATCTTGGCAGTGATCTCATCAGACCTGCCTCTACTGTAAAAAATCTTGGTGTCATTTTTGATTCCTCCCTCACTTATTCCGCCCACATAAATCACATTAAGAAACTTTCTTACTTTCACCTCCATAACATATCCCGTGTTCGCTCCTTCCTCTCCTTCTCTAATGCTGAGAAACTTGTCCATGCTTTTATCACATCCCGCATCGATTATTGTAATTCCCTACTGGCAGGTGCCCCTTCTAATCTTATATCACAGCTCCAGCTTATTCAAAACTCAGCTGCAAGAGTCCTTACTCGAACCAGCAGCAGCGAGCACATCACACCCATCCTGGTCCGTCTTCGCTGGCTCCCTGTGTCCTACAGAATCGAATATAAAATCCTACTAATAACCTACAAAGCTTTAAATAACCTTGCACCAAACTACATCAGTGACCTCCTCCATCACTATATGCCTGCCCGCCCACTAAGGTCCTCTGATTCTGGTAATCTAGTTGTGCCTCTCACTAATCTACACTCTATGGGTGACAGGGCCTTCAGCTGTATAGCGCCCAGACTCTGGAATGACCTACCAAAATTAATCAGGTCAGCTGACTCCATGAATTCTTTTAAAAAACAACTCAAAACTCATCTGTTCAGGAAGGCTTTTAGCTCTACTTGACTTTATTACCTTTCTCTCAGTTTACTTCTCTGTCAAGATGCCAATGTAACCTGTATGTGTGTGCTAGACCATCAATTATGTTGTCTGTTTTTTTTCAGAATTTACTGTCTTAATCTTCTTTATTTATTTATCTGGTTTGTACAATGCTATATACTGTATATTCTGCCGTTCTTTATTATATTCTGTAAGTGCCTTGAGCATGGGAAAGGCGCTATATAAATAAAATGTATTATTATTATTATTATTATTATTATTATTATTATCTTAAAATCGTTTAATTTACTAGTTTATCAAATTCCGTCGTAATTAAAGTAGCACGTTAAATGCTTTGTTTTGTATGTGTTCTTCTATGTGCTCTATGTTTGTGAATCACTATGTGCTTCTTAAACGGGCTTTCTCTTCCTCTGACAGGACACAGAATCCATTACATTCATAATATTTACACTTGATATCATTTTCATGATGACAGGAATTAAAGCATGTATTAAACATTGGAACACGGTGGCGCAGTGATTGTTCATGCCTCATGCAAGATGCTTGCTACGCCGTGTGCAACCTTCGATAAAATATTTATTGCAGCAGTACTGTCTCTTTCAAACGTACTAACCCCCAATTCCTGTCCTTCCTTTTCTTTCTCCAAATACCCAATTTCCACACAATCAGCTCTGTAATAGACATTACGCCATCTGTAAGCTGAGAATCCTGATTCTTCAGAAGTTTTAAGGAACATTGACATATCTTTGTAGTACATGTTTAATTATTCTATCCAGCTATCCTTTTAGTGTTGCCCCAGCCCCAGCAAGAATGCAGTGCGAGGCAGAAACAATCCATGAACGGAGCGCCAGCTCCTTGCTAGCACTGCAACACCGTGTCCTCACATGTTTAATTATTAACAATATAGATTATTTAAATAAAGTTTTATCTGTATAATGTAATCAGCACATTTTGCTGCATTTCATCTTAAAAATGATATCGTGGCTCAGGTTGTGCAATATTATAACTGTATTGTAAGTTTACAGTGAGGTAATTATAGTCATAAGTACAAACAGTTCTACAAGGAGCACTTGATGGACTGATTGATTGCATTTATAGTTAGTGATATGAAACTGTTTCTGAACCGCGAGGTCCGTTCAGGAAAGGCTCTGAAGCGTTTGTCGCATGAGAGCAGTTCAAATAGGCAGCATGGCTGAGGCAGCATGTGCTAGATGCTGTATACCGATAATTCTCTTTCCGATCAGCTGCTGTAGAGCTGTGATTCCACACTCAGATACAGTAATATAAATACTCCGAGTGGTGCAATGAGAGTAATATGGAAAAAGATGATCCGCTGTGGCCACCCCCTAACGGGAGCAGCTGAAAGAAGAAGAAGGTGCAGTGAGAGTAACAAGGTTAAAGCAGCTATGGTATTTGGAATAGTTTGGCTATTATGTGGACCATTATATTGTTACAGGTTAATTACAACCAGATGCCTTCAACTAATAATCAATATGCAGTGTGATAGACGGCCAGGAACCCTGCCCCACCGGGATGCCGGGACACCAGGAAGTACTGACAGTCCAGGGATGGTTTATGCCTGGAGTGCTTCCAGGTGCAAGGGCAGCACTTCCGCCACACTGGGGAGTGCTGCCGGAAGTTCATCGCCAGGTACCTGGAGCACATCTGGGATGGGATAAAAGGGGCCGCCTCACTCCAACCAGGGAGCCGGAGTCAGGTGAAAGAAGGACGGAGCTTGCAAGACAGGAGTGGAGGCGGCCAGAAGAACCAAGGACTGTGCAAATGTGTAAATATTGTACATAATATTGTAAATAAATGTGTGTGTTGTCGACACTGCGTTGTCGTGTCTGTCTGTGGCTGGGCTAGCTTCTTACAGAGGTTAATTTCAGTGTATATGATAAAGCCGCATCAGGGATGTGGATCTAAAAAAGAAAAGAAACCACACTGAAACAAAAGCACCGTTTTGACGCTGGGTGCCGCTAGCTTGCAAAACCGAGCAGAGAACTTGCGTACACCAGGGTTTAAGCTACCATGAAAATGTGCGTGGCTTTACGCTAAGGTTAGGTTTTATATATCGCGATTTGAGCGTGGAAGCGGGAATACTCAACATTTTTGTGCGTTACGCAGCATTTTATACACGAGACCCCTGGTTATTTGCAGAAAGGCCAAATGTTAGAACTAAGTGCAATGTATGTCCTCCCTAATATGTGGGACTTTACACCAAGTCAAGTCAAGTTGGGGAGCATGCACTGGTACAGTGCGTTGCTGCACCCACTACACGACGAAACAACTCAGGATCCCAGTTTGCAACCCCCCAGGCAGACACGCAGTCCAGTCCCACCTTCCAGAAATGACCCTCTATCTGCCACAGCCAGGTGTTACGTGGGCGACCCCTTGACCAAGTCCAACCACTTGGGTCCCCAGCAATGAGGATCTTACGAGCCGGATCACCCTCGTGGAAACATGCCACATAGCCGTAGTGCCGTAACTGACGCTCTCTCACAATGCAGGTAATGTGTCTCATGCAGGACTCCATTAGCATCCGCTCATTCAACACAAAGTCAAACCAACGGTACCCAAGGATTTTCCAGAGAGACACAGTGCCAAAGGAATCCTGTCTTCATCTCAGGTCACTGGATAGCGTCCATGTCTCACAATCATAAAGCAAGATAGGAAGCACCAGGACTCTAAAGACTTGGACCTTCGTCCTTTTGCATAGATATCGGGAGTGCCACACAACCCTTTCCAGCGACCTCATGACCCCCCCATGCTCTCCCAATACGTCTACTGACTTCATAGGAAGAGTCACTAGAGACATGAATGTCACTGCCAAGATAAGTAAACCTCTCCACAAGGTCGACACTCTTTCCGCAAACAGACACACTGCTGATGGCTGTGCCCAAGAGGTCATTAAAGGCCTGGATCTTGGTTTTTATCCAGGATACTCGCAAGCCCAGACACCCAGACTCCTCGCTCAGTCTCTCAATCGCCCCAATCAGAGCCTCCATTGACTCTGCGAAGATCACAGCATCGTCAGAAAAGTCAAGATCTGTAAATACTTCTTCACCAACAGATGCCCCACAGCAGCTGGACCCCACGACCTTGCCCCACACCCAGTCCATACAAGCATTGAACAGAGTAGGAGCAAGAACACACCCCTGAAGAACCCCAGAATCAACTGGGAAAAATGCAGAGGTTCTGCCTCCACTCTACATAGCACTCACAGTACCAGTGTACAGGCCGGCCATGATATCCAGGAACCTTGAGGGGATCCTGTGAACCCTCAGGATGTCCCACAGGGCAGCTCAATCAACTGAGTCGAACCCTTTGCGAAAATCGACAAAAGCTGCAAAGAAACTATGCCGATATTTGTGTTTGTGCTCCATGGGATCCCTCAGTGCCAGGATGCGGTCGATGGTAGACTTCTTAGGCATAAAACCAGTTTGTTCCAGTCACAGGTAGTTGAGGAAGTGATCGCGGATCCTATTGAGGACGACCCTAGCAAGGACCTTACCCGGCACAGAGAGCAGTGTTACCCCCCTGTAATTGCTGCAATCCAGGCGATCACCCTTCCCTTTCCAGATAGGGACGACAAGTCCCATTTTCCAGTCAGTTGGAATGATGCCAGTCTCCCAAATGGAAGCAAAGATTGCTTGCAATGCCAGGAGGACAGCCTTACCACCAGCCTGGAGAAGTTCACCCCGGATACCACAGATCCCTGCAGTCGTTTCCCCCCCTCAGCTGGTTCACCACCTGTGTAACCTCATTGAGATTGGGTGGTTCACAGCTAATTGGAGGATCAGCCTCAATAACCGTGAACCCAGAAATATCCAACGTCCTACCCAGAGATTCATCTTTGAACAACTGCTCAAAGTAGCCAGCCCAGCGGGTCACATCTGCAGTGTCATCCATAAGGACCATTCCATCAGCTGCCCTCACTGCGACTCTCCAAGGAATAGATTTAGATGTGCGTAATGCTTTGGTTCCTCTGTAAGCAGGACGTGGGTCGCTAGACCACAGATAGTGTGTCACTTGCTCACAGACTCCTCTAACAAAACACCTCTTTATCTGCCCTCAGAGCTCTCGCAGCCATCCCTCTCTGTTCCCGGTACAGACCAGAGTTGCCATTGAGCCATGCGCTGCAGCTCCTTTCGATGATATCCAGGGTGCCCTGCGAGATGAAACACCTCCTTCTGAGAACACCGGTAACACCAACACAACCCTCAGCAACCTTCAGGGTCTTGTCACGGAAGGTCTCCCACATCACATTAGGATCGGCAGTTGTACCCAAATCTGCAAGTTCCTCACACAAACTGCATGCAAACTCATTAGAAACAGCCTGGTCTTGTCTAGAAGAAAGTTTTTTCACTCAGAGAACCACAGATACATAGAATAAGTTACCAAGTAGTGTGGTACACAGAAGAACCTTAGGGCCATCAAAACTAAACTTGATGTTATTTTGGAAGAATTAAGTGGATAAGACTAGTAAGCTTTTTTTGGCTGTGGCTGAATGGCCTGTTCTTGTCCAGATTGTTCTAATGTTCTAATGAAATAAGGCTAACCAATTATCACCATATTGCCCAAGGCTTAAAATCCAAAGCATAACTCTATGTGTTTTTCCATACATTTCCATTTTCATTTAATGAATGGCAGTTTACATTTCAGGTGAATAAAGCTGAATTTACACTACCAGCAAGCAGAGATGGTGAAGACATCTGATCCAGTGTCAGTTGTATTTACATTACATGGTGTAGATTTGGCCCAAGTATTTACATATATATTCAGCTTAAATGCAGTGTACAAGCTATGCATGCATTGTGATGCAGGTAATGTGTAAACATAGATCCCTGCATGTTTATTTTGCTGATACTGTTGAATTGTGTACATTTTGGAAGCAAAGATCATTTCCTAAATATGGTGTGTTAGCACAGAATAATGGTGGCATACTTATTTACTTAAATATTTTCTTCCCTGACTATGGAATATGGATACACAACAGGAGTCAAGGATGGCAGGATATTGTTAAAATTGCTTTAACAAAACTGGTGGTGAACTTTTGAATTTGATATTTTAATATCTCTATAGTTGTCTCTTCTTGTGCCTGTCTATCCTTTTAATGTGTATCATATTGTTTCAAAATAATGGCCACATCTTTGAGTAAAAATTCAATCTTAACTGTTTTATTTTCATTCAAATACTGTATATTAGATTGAAGCTGAATTGGAATTTTGTACCACATATGTAAGGTATCTGTATCTGATATCAAAAATTTGGATATCACTATGGTGTTTGAGTATGTTCACCAAAATCTAATCTGTGTCAGATATGTGGAAAAATCAGAAATAGAGTCGTAGTGTAAACTTGTCATTAGTGCAAGAAAGTAATTGATTCATAGAGATCAACTAATTCAAGTAAACTCATTTACTGAAAAAAAGCAGAAACCTCTTTCACATAGAACTATGTAAAATCCTGAATTAAATATCCCAGAAATTAAATGGAATTGGTTTACCAGGTCAACTAAATCATTGCCTGATTCATCATTGTTATGCACATGTTAGTGCAAAGTAAGAGGGAAGGGATCCTGAAAGTTGTGTAAAACGCTTGCTATTACCAATGTCAGTGCTGTTTTAATTTCTTCCTGATAGGAAATTGGTTGCTTAACCCAGCCACATGGGATGCACAAACCAGTGTGTTTCTTTGTGCTGGTCCCAAGCCCGGAAAAATGGGGAGGGTTATGTCAGGAAGGGCATCCTGTGTAAAATTTTGCCAAATCAATATGCGGACAACAATACAAATTTCCATACCAGATCGGTCGATCCCCAGGTTACCAACAACCGCCACCAGTACCGTTAATCAACAGGGTGCTAGTAGAAATTGGGCTACTGTTGGCCAAAGAAGAAGAAGAAGGAGAAGAAGAGGGGGGAGACGTGTCCGGAGGCAGGAAGAGAGGAGGAAGGTAAATAGAGTGGAACTGATGGTAGGAACTGTGAATGTTGGCAGTATGACTGGTAAGGGGAGAGAGTTAGCATATATGATGGAGCGAAGGATGGTTGATATATTGTGCGTGCAAGAGACTAAATGGAAGGTTGAGTAAGGCCAGGTGGATCGGAGGTGGATTCAAATTGTTCTATCATGGTGTGGATAGGAGAAGAAATGGAGTAGGGGTTATTCTGAAGGAACAGTATGTCCTAGAGTGTTTTGGAGCTGAAAAGAATGTCAGACAGAGTAATGATTATGAAGCTGGAAATTGGAGGTGTGATGATGAATGTTGTTAGTGCATATGCCCCGCAAGTTGTGTGTGCAATGGATGAGAAAGAAGATTTTTGGAGTGAGTTGAATGAAGTGATGAACAGTGTACCCAAGGGACAGAAAATGGTGATTGGTGACATGTTGGTGAAGGGAACAGAGGAGACGAGGGGGTGATTGGTAGGTATGGTGTCAAGGAGAGGCATGAAGAAGGTCAGAGGATAGTGGAATTTGCCAAAAGGATGGACATGGCTGTGAATACGTATTTTAAGAAGAGGGAGGAACATAGGGTGACGTACAAGAGTGGAGGAAGATGCACACAGGTAGATTACATCCTATGCAGAAGAGTCAATCTGAAGGAGATTAAAGACTGCAAAGTGGTGGCAGGGGAAAGTGTAGTTAAGCAGCATAGGATGGTGGTCTGAAGGATGACATTGGAGATCAAGAAGAGGAAGAGAGTGAGGGCAGAGCCAAGAATCAAATAGTGGAATTTGAAAAAGGAAGACTGCAAGGTTGAGTTTAGGGAGAAGGTGAGACAGGCACTGGGTGGTAGTGAAGAATTACCAGACAGTTGGGAAACTACAGCAGATGTAGTAAGGGTGACAGCAAGAAGGGTGCTTGGCATGACATCTAGACAGAGGAAGGAGGAAAAGGAAACCTGGTGGTGGAATGGGGAAGTACAGGAGATTATACAGAGGAAGAGGATGGCAAAGAAGAAGAAGTGGGATAGTTAGAGAGATGCAGAAAGTAGACAATAGTACAAGGAGATAAGGTGCAAGGTGAAGAGCGAGGTGGCGAAGGCTAAAGAAAAGGCGTATGAGGAGTTGTATCAAAGGTTGGACACTAAGGATGGAGAAAAGGACCTGTACTGGTTGGCTAGTAGTAGTAGTAGTTAGGTGCCGCCGTGAGTGGCAGCCTTTCCAGCAGCTCTGTGTAGGACTTTATCTTCTTTATCTTTCTGCCTCATCACCTGATCACTCCTACCACTTTCTTTTATGTAGACTTGTTTCCTGGACACTTTTTACTACGCCGAGACTCGTCTATTCAGGTAGTCAACTTCTAGCGCTGAGAACAAAGACCTGTGCCAGTGTGGTTCCCTATTTACCTGACAAGGTAAGAAGATCGTATCGTGGCAGCAGAGCCGGCGCTAAGCTAAAGGCTAAGAAGCTAGCAAGGAAGTGGTGATACAAGCCTTTGGTGCCTTCTATGATCCTGGGAATTGTGAACTCACTACCCAATATGATCGATGAACTGGCTTTGCTGGTGAAAAATGTCAGGACCTACAGAGAATGCAGTTTGTTGTGTTTTTGTGAAATGTGGCTAACAACTTGCATCCCAGATGCTAACGTGGAGCTACCCGAGTTTAGCACAGTTAGAGTGGACAGAGACGCAAATACCTGCGGGAGCAGAAAGGAGGACGACTCACTCTCTATGTGAACACAAGGTGGTGCAACCCTGGACATGTAAACGTAAAAATGTCCACTTGCTGCAGGGACATTGAACTGTTGGCTGTAAGTCTGCGTCCCTATTACTTGCCCAAAGAGTTTGGACACGTCATTGTTGTTATTGTTTACATCCCTCCTCGCGTAGATGTGGAGATAGCGTATGACATCATCCACTCCGCTGTTGCTAAACTACAAACACAGCACCCCGAGGCGCTTGTGCTAATCTCTGGAGATTTTAACCATGTGACGCTAGACAAAACATTACCTGCCTTCTCCCAGTATGTGGATTGTAATACCCGGGGAAATAGGATTATTGACCTACTGTATGCAAACGTTAAGGATGCATACAGTGCCACCCCGCTGCCTGTGGTTGGGAAAGCAGATCATAACCTGGTTCTGCTTCAGCCTCACTACAAACCAAGAGTGTGGGAGCTACCTACATCCACACGCTTATTCAGGAAGTGGTCCCCTGAGGCAGAGCAGGCTCTGAGAGACTGCTTTGGAACTGCAGACTGGGATATCCTGCAGGGGTCACATAGTGAGAACATTGAGTGCACTACTGACTACATCAACTTCTGTATGACATTGTAGTTCCACTAAGAACAGTACGCTGCTATTCTAACAACAAGCCATGGATTACAAGTGACATCAAGGGCCTTTTGAAGCAGAAGAAAAGGACTTTTAAAGGCAGTGATCAGCATGAGTTCAAGCGCGTGCAGAAGGAACTCCAAGTCCAGCTCAGGGTGGTGAAGGAGCAGTACAGGAGAAAGCTGGAGCAAAAGTTGCAGAATAACAGCATGAAGGAAGTGTGGGATGGGATGAAGATCATCACTGGCTGCAGCTCGAAGTGGGGTGCCTCCATCAAAAGAGACAGGGAAAAAGCAAACCTGATGAACAAATTTTTTAGGATGTTTGATCACCATAACCCACTCTCACACTCACCTCGGAGTACTGCACCCTCCACCCATCCTTCTGCTGATACCAGAATAGGAGAGAGTTTTCCACCACCCACAATTACAGCAGCCCAGGTAAGCAGAGAGCTGAGGAGACTTCGTGCCTGCAAAACAGTGGCTCCAGATGGAGTATCACCACGACTTTTGAAGGCCTGTGCGTTGGAGCTGGGGAGTCCTCAACAGTGCATCTTCTACCTGAGCCTGGAACAGGGGAGAGTCCCGAGGCTTTGGAAAACATCTTGCATCACCCCAGTCCCAAAGGTATCACATCCTAGTGAGCTGAATGACTTCCGGCCTGTTGCTCTGATGTCACATGTGATAAAGACCATGAAGTGGCTGCTGCTTCACCACCTGAGGTCACTGGTCCGCCACGCCCTCGACCCTCTGCAGTTTGCATAGCAGGAGAAGGTGGGAGAGGAGGATGCCATCATCTACATGCTACACCGATCCCTCTCCCACTTGGACAGAGGCAGTGGTGCAGTAAGAATTATGTTTCTGGACTTCTCAAGTGCCTTCAACACCATCCAACCTCTGCTCCTTAGGGACAAGCTGACAGAGATGGGAGTAGATTCATACCTTTTTGGCATGTATCATGAACTATCTTACAGACAGACCTCAGTATGTGCGTCTTGAGAACTGCAGGTCTGACATTGTGGTCAGCAGCACAGGAGTGCTGCAGGGGACTGTGCTTTCTCCGGTCCCGTTCAGCCTATATACATTGGACTTCCAATACAACTCAGATTCCTGCCACGTGCAAAAGTTCGCTGACAACACTGCTATCGTGGGCTGCATCAGGAGTGGGCAGGAGGAGGACTATAGGAACCTAATCAAGGACTTTGTTAAATGGTGCGACTCAAACCACCTACAACTGAACACCAGCAAAACCAAAGAGCTGGTGGTGGATTTTAGGAGGACCAGGCCCCTCTCGGACCCCGAGATTATCAGAGGTGATTGTGTGCAGAAGGTACAGACCTATAAATACCTAGGAGTGCAGCTGGATGATAAATTGGACTGGACTGCCAATACTGATGCTCTGTGCAAGAGTGGACAGAGCCGACTATACTTCCCTAGAAGGGTGGCGTCCTACAACATCTGCAATAAGATGCTGCAGATGTTCTATGAGATGGTTGGGGCGAGCGCCCTCTTCTACATGGTGGTGTGCTGGGGAGGCAGCATAAAGAAGAGGGACACCTCACGCCTGGACAAACTGGTGAGGAAGACAGGCTCTATTGTAGGCATGAAGCTGGACAGTTTGACATCTGTGGTGGAGTGACGGGCGCTGAGCAGGCTCCTGTCAATCATGGAGAATCCACTGCATCCACTGAACAGTATCATCTCCAGACAGAGGAGCAGCTTCAGCGACAGACTGTTGTCACTGTCTTGCTCCACTGACAGACTGAGGAGATCATTCCTCCCCCACACTATGCAACTCTTCAATTCTACCCAGGGTGGTAAACGTTAACATTATACAATGTTATTGTCTGTTATACCTGCCTTGCTCTCTCCACCTTGCACTTTTTAACTGGCACTGCATTTTTATCACTCTTTAATTAATATTGTTTTTATCAATATGCTGCTGCTGGAGTATGTGAATTTCCCCTTGGGCATTAATAAAGTATCTATCTATCTATCTATCTATCTATCTATCTATCTATCTATCTATCTATCTATCTATCTATCTATCTATCTATCTATCTATCTATCTATCTATCTATCTATCTATCTATCTATCTATCTATCTATCTATCTATCTATCTATCTATCTAGACAGAGGGACCGAGCTGGGAAAGATGTGCAGCAGGTTAGGGTAATAAAGGATAAAGATGGAAATGTACTCACAAGTGAGGAGAGTGTGTTGAGCAGATGGAAAGAGTACTTTGAGAGGCTAATGAATGAAGAGAATGAGAGAGAGGTTGGATGATGAGGAGATAGTGAACCAGGAAGTGCAACAGATTAGCAAGGACGAAGTAAGGACAGCTATGAAAAGGATGAAGAATGGAAAAGCCGTTGGTCCAGATGACATACCTGTGAAAGCATGGATGTGTTTAGGAGAGATGGCAGTGGAGTTTTTAACCAGATTCCTTAATGGAATCTTGGAAAGTGAGAGGATGCCTGAGGAGTGGAGAAGTAGTGTACTGGTGCTGATATTTAAGAATAAGGGGGATGTGCCGGACTGTAGTAACTACAGGGGGATAAAATTGATGAGCCACAGCATGAAGTTATGGGAAAGAGTAGTGGAAGCTAGGTTAAGAAGGGTGGTGATGATTAGTGAGCAGCAGTATGGTTTCATGCCAAGAAAGAGCACCACAGATGCGATGCTTGCTCTGAGGGTGTTGATGGAGAAGTATAGAGAAGGCCAGAAGGAGTTGCATTGTGTCTTTGTGGACCTGAAGAAAGCCTATGACAGGGTGCCTCGAGAGGAGTTGTGGTATTGTATGAGGAAGTTGGGAGTGTACAGGATATGTACGAGGGAAGTGTGACCATGGTGAGGTCTGAAGTAGGAGTGACGGAGGTGGAGGTGGGATTACATCAGGGATCAGCTCTGAGCCCTTTCTTATTTGCAATGGTGATGGACAGGTTGATAGGCAAGATTAAACAGGAGTCCCCGTGGACTATGATGATTGCTGATGACATTGTGATCTGTAGCAATAGTAGGGAGCAGGTTGAAGAGACCGCTGGGGAGGTGGAGATATGCTCTAGAGAGGAGAGGAATGAAGGTCAGTAGGAACAAGACAAAATACATGTGTGTAAATGGGAGGGAGGTCAGTGGAATAGTGAAGATGCAAGGAGTAGAGTTGGCAAAGGTGGATGAGTTTAAAAACTTGGGATCAACAGTACAGAGTAATGAGGATTGTGGAAGAGAGGTGAAAAAAAGAGTGCAGGCAGGGTGGAATGGGTGAAGAAGAGTGTCAGGTGTGATTTGTGACAGACGAGTATCAGCAAGAGTGAAAGGGAAGGTCTACAGAATGGTAGTGAAACCAGCTATGTTATATGGGTTGGAGACGGTGGCACTGACCAGAAAGCAGGAGATGGAGCTGAAGGTAGCAGAGTTAAAGATGCTAAGATTTGCATTGGGTGTGATGAGGATGGATAGGATTAGAAATGAGTACATTAGAGGGTCGGCTCAAGTTGGACGGTTGGGAGACAAAGTCAGAGAGGAGAGATTGCGTTGGTTTGGACATGTGCAGAGGAGAGATGCTGAGTATATTGGGAGAAGGATGCTAAGGATAGAGCTGCCAGGCAAGAGAAAAAGAGGAAGGCCTAAGCGAAGGTTTATGGATGTGGTGAGAGAGGACATGCAGGTGATGGGTGTAACAGAACAAGATGCAGAGGACAGAAAGATATGGAAGAAGATGATCTGCTGTGGCGACCCCTAATGGGAGCAGCCAAACGAAGAAGAAGAAGGAAATTGGTTGGTTAGAAGCAGTGGTTATATGTTCTGCCATGTGCATCTATTCTAGTTCCCCACAAACTTTATGCTTGTGCCACCTACATGAGAACTTCGAAATATAAAAAAATCCTGAATGAGAAATTGAAAATTATTAGGGTCCAAAAAGGTACTGTATGCTACTGCACCTTTTGTTATTCTAAAAAAGTGGAATAAAGCTAGGTCTCCAGCAGGCAAGTATACTGTATGCTGTTTATAAACATCTTACTGAGAAGAGAGTGACTATGAAAAAAGTAGACTGCCTAACATAATTTCTTGGTGAAATGTAGCTTAAAAATTTTCTTTTTGGCTTAAATATTGTGTAGTTCCCTTTATCAGTCAGCAAATATTTTACTTTATAGTGAGGAGTTTTGAGCTGCTTTACACAACAGTAACATTATCACTAACTTTATGAATAGTTTACTCAGGTAAGCATCAGCATATCTATAGTATAATGTTAAAAGATTTTGTATGGGTTGATTATGTAATTTTTCTTTAAATAAATATGCCTGGGCGGCACAGTGGCGCAGTGGGTAGCGCTGCTGCCTCGCAGTTGGGGGACCTGGGTTCACTTCCCGGGTCCTCCCTGCGTGGAGTTTGCATGTTCTCCCCGTGTCTGCGTGGGTTTCCTCCGGGCGCTCCGGTTTCCTCCCACAGTCCAAAGACATGCAGGTTAGGTGGATTGGCGATACTGAATTGGCCCTAGTGTGTGCTTGGTGTGTTTGTGTGTGTCCTGCGTTGGGTTGGCACCCTGCACAGGATTGGTTCCTGCCTTGTGCCCTGTGTTGGCTGGGATTGGCTCCAGCAGACCCCCATGACCCTGTGTTCGGATTC
Source organism: Erpetoichthys calabaricus (assembly GCF_900747795.2). Lineage (NCBI taxonomy): Eukaryota > Metazoa > Chordata > Cladistia > Polypteriformes > Polypteridae > Erpetoichthys > Erpetoichthys calabaricus. Next base: position 165,939,151 of record NC_041394.2, read on the forward strand.
AGCGGGTTGGAAAATGGATGGATACATATGCCTATAGACTTTTAAATTTCTGGACCTAGCACTCTTTGCATATGCCTTTGACCTGTAAAGCAGGACATACGATAGACTTAGTGATTACTAAAGGACTAAAAGTTGATAAAAAGCAGGTCATTGATACGGGTCTATCAGACCATTTTCTTCTACTTTTTAATATAGAAATAATGATAGAAAACACTCATGAGAAGCATATTGTTAAAAAACGCTTTTTTGACTCATCAGCAGCTTTAAAACTTACAAACATTCTAAGCAATCAGTCCGTTTATAGTGTCAACTATAATAGTAAGGATAATGTAAATAGTAAGGTGGAAAGATTTAATACTAAGGTGAGAGCTGCTGTTGACATAGTTGCACCTGAAAAGAATTTTCTAGCATTGTTATACCATGGAAGACCCAAAGAGTCTCTGATTTAAAGAGAACATGCCGTAGAGCTGAGTGTAAATGGAGGAACACTAAACTAACTATCCACTATGAAATATTAAAAGTTAAAATAACAGAATACAATAACACAGTCAGTCTTGAGAGGCGCTGCTATTTCTCTAAGATTATTATAAATAACAATGCTAGTAATCCCAGAGTCTTATTCTCAACGATTGATCGTCTGTTAAACCCAGGTAACTCAAAGGAATGCCTCCTAAGTACTTCCAGTAAAACCTGTGAGGCTATTGCTGTATTTTTCAATCAAAAAATTAATGATATTAGAAATAACATTGTATATCTCCCCAACACTAAGGATCCTCCTAAACCCCAGTATTCTGTTATAAACAAATTAAACTCTTTCACTAGTATAGATTTACCTGATTTACATAAAATAATTTCTCAAATGAAACCCTCCACCTGCGTCCTTGACCCAATACCAACAAATTTTTTCAAAGAAGTATTGATGTTCTTGACATAGTAAATTCGTCATTAGATACGGGGGTCTTCCCAGACTGTCTTAAGACTGCTGTAGTTAAAACCCTACTTAAGAAAAATAATCTCGACCCCCCTGCTCTTGAAAATTTTAGACCCATCTCTAACCTGCCTTTCTTAAGTAAAATTCTAGAGAAGGCAGTCATTATGCAGTTAAATGAGCACCTCAATAAACAAGCTATTCTTGATAAATTTCAGTCAGGTTTTAGAACAAATCACAACACAGAAACTGCACTCGTTAAAGTAGTAAATGATTTGCAGGTAAATGCTGACAGAGACCATTTATCTGTTCTCATCCTCTTAAATCTGAGTGCCGCATTTGACACCATTGATCATAATATTCTTAGAAATCGCCTTAGTCAATGGGTGGGCCTCTCTGGCAGCGTCTTAAATTGGTTTGAATCCTACCTGGCAGGGAGAAAATTCTTTGTTAGTTGTGGTAATTACAACTCAAAGACACATGATATCCTATATGGTGTTCCACAAGGCTCTATCCTGGGTCCGCTGCTCTTCTCAATCTACATGCTTCCATTAGGCCAGATTATCTCAGAGCACAATGTGAGCTACCACAACTATGCTGATGACACACAGCTGTATTCATCAATTGCACCTGATGACCCCAATTCTCTTGATTCACTAACACAATGTCTAACTTGTATCTCAGAATGGATGAATAGTAACTTTCTCAAGTTAAATAAAGAGAAAACTGAAATCTTAGTGATTGGCAATAATGGATACAATGAGGCTATTAGAAATAAACTGGATGCATTAGGATTAAAAGTCAAAACGGAGGTAAAAAGCTTAGGGGTAACTGTTGACTGTAATCTAAATTTTAAATCGCATATTAAACAGATCACTAGGACAGCATTTTTTCACTTAAGAAGCATAGCAAAAGTTAGACCTCTTATATCATTGAAAGATGCTAAGAAATTAGTTCACGCGTTTGTTTTCAGTCGACTAGATTACTGTAACGCACTCCTCTCAGGACTACCCAAAAAAGACATAAATCGTTTGCAACTAGTACAGAATGCAGCTGCTAGAATCCTTACCAGGAAAAGAAAATCCGAGCACATTTCTCCAGTTTTGCTGTCGCTACACTGGTTACCTGTGTCATTCAGGATTGACTTTATAATTCTGCTTATGGTTTATAAAGCCTTAAATAATCTCACCCCATCTTATACGAAGGGGGACCCAAAAATAACTGGAATTTTGTTGTTGTTAGGTTATTTATTTATTTCCGGTTATTTTTGGGTCCCCCCACGTATATCGGAATGTCTGACATCTTATATTCCAAATTGTAACCTCAGATCCTCAACTGAGTGTCTCCTTAGAATTGATGTTCCAACAATGATGGATGGATTAAAAGCCAGAAGTCTGTATGACCATCAGCATCAAGTGACTCAGTGAGAACCCTAACTACAAAGAGGACTATTTCATTTATGTTAGGTAGAATGCCCAGAGGAGACTGGGCGGTCTCATGGCCTGGAACCCCCACAGATTTTATTTTTTTCTCCAGCCTTCTGGAGATTTTTTTGTGTTTTTTCTGTCCACCCTGGCCATCGGACCTTACTCCTTTTCTATGTTAACTAATGTTGTCTTATTTTAATTTCTTATTTTGTCTTTTATTTTTCTTTTCTTCATTATGTAAAGCACTTTGAGCTACTTTTTGTATGAAAATGTGCTATATAAATAAATGTTCTTGTTGTTGTCAGCTAACTCTTAAATTCATGGAATCTATATATATATAAAATCCCTATGTGCATCCAGGTGTCCATGTGTGGGTGTCTTCTGGTGAAGTGCGCATGCGCGGGGCACGGTGCGATATGCAATATTACCGTCAGAGAAAGTTAGAGGCGTTTTACGGAAATACAAACCAGTATTACTGTGAGAGGAGATTAAAGGCATATTACCGATGCACACGCCTGTATTACCGCCAGAGAAAATTAAAGGTATATTACGGACGTACAAGCCAGCGGACGTACAAGATGGTATCCTTCAATAAGGGCGCGCACAGGCATTCTTCAATAAGGGCGCGCACAAAAAGGCGAGCCTCAAAAGGGCGACCTCAATTAGGCGCAGCGAATAAAGGCGCGCGTAAATAAAGATCTGCACCTTTGTTGCTCTTCACATATTCCAGAGCCATTTGAACTAAATTATCTACGAACGCCTTTATTCGCCGCGCTCAATTGAGGTCGCCCTTTTGAAGCTCACCTTTTTGTGCACGCCCTTATTGAATAGAGCCGTACAAGACAGTATTACTGTCACAGAAAATTAAAGACACACAATACACGGCGGCAGCCCACGAAGAACAGTCAGCTCAGTAAGTAAACATCAACAAAAGAAAGGTTGAAAGAAAGAAAAATACGACCAACAAAAAGAATGAGGTCAAAGTCCCTTGCCATTTAATATAGACTGTTCCTACTACTGTTTATGCACTACTGTTCTAGCGCCCGTTATTGTAACGGGCTAAATGACTAGTGTGCATGTATTGTAATAAGGCACAAAGAGACTGAAACCGGTCTTTTGCAGAAAAATAACAAAGACAAAGAAAATGAGTTAATGAGTGGTTCTTATATAACTGTAGGCCATTTGAACGCCCTGAACTGAACCATTTGGCTGATCCCTAAGTGCACGTGTATGACAATTGTGATGGACAACCGGCTACAGACTCCGGTCACAACCCCCAGGCCGCTAGGAGGAGCCCTTCGGACCGCATGATGGTGCCCCGAGTTCCAGCAGGACCTCATGGACATACACAGCCCTGCTGGATACCTTGGGGACCACCGGGAGTCGCTGTAGGTGGGCTAGTGGGCTCTTACGTGCCCTATAACCCGGGAGTGCGTCAGCATCACGTGACCGGAAGAAACGACGTACTCCCGGGGTGAAGAAGAGGACTGTTTACCCTGACCCGGAAGGAAACGGACTTGTGGGTTTTGCCAGGAACCATTTCCGGGTCAGGGGATATAAAAGGACTATGGGAAAGCCAGACACTGAGCTGAGCTGGGAGGTAGGGTGGCAAGTGTCTGGGCGAGGAGGAGAGAGTATTGTTTATTGAGTAGTGTATTGTTTATATGAGTGTGGTGTGGGGAGTGCTTTGTGCACGGTACAATAACAAAATAAATAGTTGTTATTCTTTTACCTCGTGTTCAGAGTGGTACCTGAGGGTTCAAGAGGTGGACGAATACTCGATCTGTTACACTGGCGTAGTCGGCAGGAGACTCTGGCCGTCCGTTGGCAGAGGATCTGCAAGAAAAATAAATTTTGTTGTAGCAGAGAACCCTACAAAGGTCCCTCTTGAAACCGCGGAGGTGAAAATCCCACCCGCGACCAAGAGCTCTGCAGCTGTGAGCCGTCCTGTACAGCAGACTATGGGGAAGAAATCTGGGAAGAAGACTGGAGCTAGCCAGAAGACTTCAGTCCCAGATGGGCTGGAGACGCTATGGGCTTACCTGACCGGCGGTGAGGAAGACCGGGAGCAGCCTAAGGCCGAGCAAACCCAAGTGGGGCAGCAGCCGGAACGTTGCCGGATGGCAATTCCCAAAGATTATTACAAGGAGTTGGAGCGAGACCGCCTGCGTTCCGAGGTATGTGCTGGTAAAATGCCCGAACCTCCGGGACTTTGCTGTTCTCTTTTTGCAGAGGCCAGTCTGCACGAAGCGGACAAAGAGCACGCCCGCCTCATACCTAGGCAAGATGGCCGCCATAAGAAGAAAGCGAGCCTGTCTGGGTGTACGCAGAAAGGAAGCCCATATGCCGACGATGTCCACGTGACCTCGCGCAACGGCGACCAGGAAGTAGGTTACTTTGGAGCCTTCGGTGAGGTCAGTGCTTCCCCGACGAGTCGGAGCTCCCTGAAGGGGAAGGGGGCGGCAAGCGATGCAGCGCCAACCGTGAATGAAGGTAAAGAGGGGCGGGAAGTGACTGTACGGTCTGCCAACAAAGTTAAAAAGGCAGACCGCAGCCAGCCGCGGGAGGCTACCCGTCCCTCTACGGACTCCAAGTCCCAGAAGCCTGTGCGAAGCCCAGCAGAGCACGTGCTAGAAGTGGACGTGCTCATTGGTTCCCGGCCGGCAGGTGAGAAATATAAGGAAATGAACTTACCTCCGGCCGAATTAACTGACTATATGGTGCGAGATCTCGAAGAGGTACTCGAGCCCGTAATTAGTTTCTTTCAGGGGATCGAGGACTTGAGGAAACGTGTGGAGGAGCTGGGAGCTACAGTCAAAGCGCCGTTGATAAGACTGCAAGAATACCTTCGGCGCTTAGGCCGTGAAGCCCCGGCCTCGATTAATGCGGCAGTGCAGGTAGGTGTTCTCTGTACCGTATATCATAAGGGGACGCAGTGTGAGTCGGTACCGCGTTTAACACTAGAATTATCAGAGCCTACGAAAAAACTCGTAGATCCGGCCCACCTTAAATCGCTTCTTAAAACCCTTCTCACCTCTCCGCCAGCGTCTTTTGTCATCTAAATGTACTGATAAAGGCAAGCTACCAGCAGCCGGCTATTCCATCCCCCCAACGACTTAGAACGTAAACAAGCTTTTCCCAGCTCATGCCTTGATTGATTATCTGGGAGTGAAGTGGAGTTTTAGAGTAGAAATAATAGATTGCTATTTGGAACACACGCATTTCATATGTGTTGCATTTCTACAGTAATCTGTGTAAACACATTGTTAAAACAGAAACGGTTTACAATATTCTAGTAGCAAATGACAAAATGTAGGCATAAACTATATAATGTATGAAGCCTGAAGTCCAAATATCAAAGAAACACTTTCACAAAAGGTACAAAAAAAAAAAGCCACCGCCAAAAAAAGCCACCTTAGTGTGCGACTTTGACACACATTAGCTATCACTGCTTCGGTGGCACAGCAGTATCAGTTGCCGACTGGGAATCCAAAGGTTGAGAGTTCGATCCTGCACAATTCCATTTTGAGAAGTGTTCTTATTTTCATTATTTTAGAATAAAAAGATACATTTGATTTCAGTCTGTAACAGCCGGTGTAATTTATGATATTTGTAAAGGTTAGCTTTATTTTTTTTTTAAATTCACTTTTCATTGTCTCAGTCGCGTTCAGGATACTTCCCTACCGCCCCCCACCTGACACTGCTGTTATCACATAAAGACGCTCTATAGTTCTGCAGTGTATCACGATACATACGACCGCGTGTTTTTTCCCCCAATATTGCCAGTCCCCACGTATTGCTGTATGCTGTTTCTTTTGTACTCCCGGACATGCAGAGGAAAGCCTAGTAAAGAGCAATAACTTCAGCGCTATATGCAATAATCAGACACTCCCCATCTGATACTGCTGTTTTCACATAAAGACGCGCTAAAGCTCTGCAGTGTACTGAAGTGTCTGCATGCACTTTTCGTGGCATTATACGTGTATTTTTTGAGCATGCCCATGTAGCTCAAACACAGGAACATATGTTGATGTAAAAGTATAACAAAACAGGTGCACTTTTGTTCAAGACTATAACCGAAGAAAAAAGAAAGCAAGTTACAGTAGGCGGTTGATATGACAGCTTGCGTGGTGCAATGCTAAGAACTGCTGATTTCCATTCTGTGCTATATAACTGTTAACATTTGAATCTGATGATTGCATATAGCGCTGTCTTATTCAGTGTGCGCGAGAACATGCAGGTGGCCAGTTGCTGCAACGCACATTTTAAAAAAAGAAAGAGAAATATATGTGACGTTTTGAAGAAATCATTTTATGACGCGAATAGTACCAATCAGAAAACATCGTCGAAGTAATGCAATATTATTTGAAAACGAACAGCGTCAGATCGGGTATGAAGTTATACTGGCGCTGTTTGAGTCAGATCAGAAGCTGAATAAGCAGAAAAAGCTCCTGTTCTGACTCTAAGTAAAAAAGCATGAATTAATCAACAGAAATAACCGCGATTGACATTTTAAAGTTAACGATTTACAGTGCATACGAATTTATAAATTCAATGTCCGTTTGAGGAAAAAAAAAAACACTTTCTTCAAAACTGGGAATCGAACTCATGTCTCTGGAGCACGACAGGGCTGTTGTGCCCCAAGTCAGCAAACCGTAGCATTAAGCCACGGAAGCTGTTGTAGCATCCTTGAACCTTTTGTGAAAATGTTTATTTGATGTTTGGACTTCAGGCTTCACAGATTCTATAGTTTATGCCTACATTTTGTAACATTTATTACTAAAATATGAAAAAGTTTCTGTTTTAGCAATGTGTTTACACAGATTACTGTAGAAACGGAACACTCATGAAATGCATGTATTCCAAATAGCGATCTATTATTTTCATTCTAAAACTCTAGCAGTTCAGTCACTCTCAGATAATCAAACAAGCCATGAGTTGGGAAAACTTAGTGAACGTTCTGCGACGGTGGGGGATGGAATAGCCGGCTGCTCCTCTTAATCGGCACATTTAGAAGACAAAAGAGAGGTGAGAACGGTTTTAAGGTGGGCCGGATCTACGAGTTTTTTCGTAGACTATGGTAATTCTAGTGTTAATAAGTAGCGGCTGCCAAAGCACTGTGAACCCGACACTGGAGTGTGGCACCATGACTGATTGGTCAGGGGAGGAAGCGATCGTTCGGAGGCATGCGTGTGACTTGGCCTGCTGGAGCGAGTCGCCACTCCAGACCCTGACCGATAAATTAAGGGGGTTACCGTTGGTTACCGGAGGGGCGGGGGAAGTGCCGATCTCCCCGGTACAGCTGAATAGTGCTGTTACCCGGAGCGATACGGTACTAATGACGCTGCCTCCGAAATTATACAGGACAATGGGCGTGCAAACAGCAAAGAGGCTCTCTCTTTTCCATAGAGAGCCTCACGCTGTGCACAAGCCCCAGAGAAAGCTGGAGATCCCCGAAATTAAACGCGGGTCTCCTGACAGGGTAAAGAAAAGGGCAGAGAGCAGCAAAGCGGCCGTTAACCCCTCCTTGGCGGAGGAAAGGGTGGAGCTGACCGAATTCCCGAGATGTTTCAGGTCTCTGGAAGAGAGGCCACCAGGAGGACGACGCCGGTGCTACAACTGCTGGCAACCGGGCCACGTGTGGAGAAGTTGTCCCCGGAGGACAGGGGAGCGGTGGGATAGCAGATACACCGTTCCCCCAAGGTTCGCTGGGGGATCTCGACAACAGAACCACGGTCCGGATAAAGCGTCCTCCTGGAGGGAATCGACGCTCCGCCCCAGTTGTTGTCGCTATGGGGGGGGAATTGTGATGGACAACCGGCTACAGACTCCGGTCGCCACCCCCAGGCCGCTAGGAGGAGCCCTTCGGACCGTATGATGGTGCCCCGAGTTCCAGCAGGGCCTCATGAACTTTGTAGTTTCTATACATAGCCCTGCTGGATGCCTTGGGGACCACCGGGAGTCGCTGTAGGGGGGCTAGTGGGCTCTTGTGTGCCCTATAACCCGGGAGTGCGTCAGCATCACGTGACCGGAAGAAATGACGTACTCCCGGGGTGAAGAAGAGGACTGTTTACCCTGACCCAGAAGGAAACGGACTTGTGGGTTTTGCCAGGAACCATTTCCGGGTCAGGGGATATAAAAGGACTATGGGAAAGCCCAGACACTGAGCTGAGCTGGGAGGTAGGGTGGCAAGTGTCTGGGCGAGGACGAGAGAGTATTGTTTATTGAGTAGTGTATTGTTTATATGAGTGTGGTGTGGGGAGTGCTTTGTGCACGGTACAATAACAAAATAAATAGTTGTTATTCTTTTACCTTGTGTTCAGAGTGGTACCTGAGGGTTCAAGAGGTGGACGAATACTCGATCTGTTACACAATATATATAATGCTCAAAAAAATTAAAGGAACACTTTTTAATCAGAGTATAGCATCAAGTTAATGAAACGTCTGGGATATTGATCTGGTCAGTTAAGCAGCAGAGGGGGTTGTGTCAGCTGTTTTTGTGTTAATGAAATTAACAACAGGTGCACTACAGGGGCAACAATGAGACAACTCCCAAAACAGGAATGGTTTAACAGGTGGAGGCCACTGACATTTATCCCTCCTCCACTTTTTCTGACTTTTTTTTCATTAGCTTTGCATTTGGCTACGGTCAGTGTCACTACTGGCAGCATGAGGCGATACCTGGACCCTACAGAGGTTGCACAGGTAGTTCAACTGCTCCAGGATGGCACATCAATATGTGCCATTGCCAGAAAGTTTGCTGTGTCTCCCAGCACAGTCTCAAAGGTATGGATTAGATTCCAGGAGACAGGCAGTTACTCTGTGAGAGCTGGACAGGGTCATAGAATGTCCTTAACCCATCAGCAGGACCGGTATCTGCTCCTTTGGGCAAGGAGGGACAGGATGAGTACTGACAGAGCCCTACAAAATTACCTCCAGCAAGCCACTTGTGTGAATGTCTCTGACCAAACAATTAGAAACAGGTTTCATGAGGGTGGCCTGAGGACCCAACGTCCTCTAGTGGACCATGTGCTCACTGCTCGGCACCGTGGCGCTTGTTTGGCATTTGCCATAGAATACTAGAATTGGCAGGTCCACCACTGGTGCCCTGTGCTTTTCACAGATGAGAGCTGGTTCACCCTGAGCACATGTGACATATGTGAAAGGGTCTGGAGAAGCCGTGGAGAGTGTTATGTAACATCATTCAAAATGACCAGTTTGGTGGTGGGTCAGTGGTGGTCTGGGGAGGCATATCCATTGAGGGACGCACAGACCTCTACAGGCTAGACAACGGCACCTTGACAGCAATTAGGTATCGGGATGAAATCCTTGGACCCACTGTCAGACCCTATGCTGGTACAGTGGGTCCTGGGTTTCTCCTGGTGCACCACAATGCCTGGCCTCATGTGGCAAGAGTATGCAGGCTGTTCCTGAAGGAGGAAGGAATTGATACCATTGACTGGCCCCCATGCTCGCCTGACCTAAATCCAATAGAACACCTCTGGGAAATTATGTTTCGGTCCATCGCCAGGTTGCACCTCAGACTGTCCAGGAGCTCAGGGATGCCCTGGTCCAAATCTGGGAGGAGATCCTCCAGGACACCATCCGTCATCTCATTAGGAGCATACCCCTACGTTGTCAGGCATGCATACATGCATGTGGGGGTGGAACAAGCTACTGAGTATGAGTTTGAGTTGCTGCAATGAAATTTCAGCAAAATGGACTAGCCTGCCACAATTTTTTTGACACAATGTTGACTTGTTCTACACCTTGGCCAAACGATTGGAAGGCTCCCAGGTGGCTTGGAGACAGGGTGGAGCATTTGCCCTGGCCACAACTCACTCTCAATCTGCCCAACCTTGCTCCCGGAGCGATCATCACCCTGTGTGGCCTCAACAACGAGTTTAGGGCCCCGAAAATCAAGTTTCTTCTGGAAGGAACTAAGAGCTTCCGTTGCTGCTGATGTGCCCGCAAATGGAGAGGCTACTGGTCGTTGACAACGGCGTGGGTATTTTGGCAGTGGTGCCGAACGCAGATGTTTCTGTTGTGATCAGATCGGCCACCTCTCCAGAGAATGTCGCCTCTCCTCTGCTCAGTTCATGGAAGTCGGCTCAGCTGAGGTGTTTTGCTCCCAGGTACCTTCTACTTCACTACAAATGGGCGGTTTGAAGATCTCAGTGATGTTAGCAGGTCGCGAGAATCCCTGCCTTGTTGGACTCAGGTAGTGACCTTTGTGTAGTCAGACGTGACTGCCATGGCAATGCATCCCCGCATGGCACTGAGACTGTGAACATACGCTGTGTACATGGAGATGTTAAAGACTATGAGACACTGTTGTTTCCTTTGAAGTATAAGGGTCGGAACTATAAAGTTTTGACTGCCATTTCAGACTCCTGCCCCTGGGCCATGCTGATTGGCAGGCAGAATGCCCTCTTCCCTAGGGTCTTGGCCGAATTTTGGACTCCAGCCCTAGAGCCCCCTGTCACCTTGAACGAGGGGTAAGAGCTGGTAGCTGTCGGAGAAGGCCTCAAGACCCGCTTGGAAATTGAACTCGATCTATCCAGTGAGGCCGATAGGGACTCCTTAGATTTCCTCGAGCGGCTTGCTGGCCCATCTACAAATTCTTTGGCGGATGCAGCTCCGTCAACGGGAACATTGCAGCTTGCGGGCATATGGATTTTGCGCTCTTGCGACATGCCGATAGCTCTCTAGAGTATGCCCTGAAAAAGGCTTACTTCGCTTGTGACTCCTACTATCAGGAGTGTGAGTCTGCACACATGAAGACCCCAAACTTTCTCCAGAAAGTCAGCTGCCTTTTTTGAGTGATTTCGGATAGTTTAGGGGGTGGATTAATTGAGTAGTTAGTTGTCTCTGCTAAGCATGGGGCATTCTTTTACGGTTACCACACTCTCACGTCTTGGGTGGACACCTGGGCACCAATATAACTAGGGATTGCTTATCAAAAAGGTTTTATTGGTTGAATATGGGCCAGGATGTTGAACAGTTCTGCAGGTTATGCCCTGTCTGCCAGGTTGTCTCTGCTGATAAAAATCCTCTGGCTCCCCTTTCTCCTATGCCAATTTTAGATGTTCCCTTTCAACGGGTTGAACTCGATATTGTTGGTCCTCTCCCTAAGAGTAAAACTGGATATCAGTATATTCTTGTGTTAGTTAACTATGCACAGCAATATCCAGAAGTGGCTGCTCTATGAAAAGCCAATTCCTCCTCTGTTGCCAAGGCTCTGTGTGAAATCTCTGGCATCCCTAGTGAAATTTTAACTGATCAGGGCACATCACGTGTGATGAAACAGCTATGTGATAACCTTGCCATTAAGAAGTTCAGCACCACTGTTTACCATCCTCAGACAAACGGCCTGACTGAGCAATTTAATAAGACTTTAAAACAGATGATCAGGCAAGTTGCTCATGATGATCCGACATCCTGGGACTCTGTCCTGCCTTTCCTTATGTTTGCTGTTAGGGAATCGCCACAGGCATCCACTGGTTTGAGTCTCTTCAAGTTGTTGTTTGGTAGGCGTCCATGGGGCATTTTGGATGTTGTTCATGAAGAATGGATGGGTATCCGGACGAAAGCTCACGAACCAAGCTTTGAGGATCAAATGATTCCTCTGCAGGATAAAATTTCTAAACTTTCTGCTATCGCTGTAGAGCATCAGCAATGTGATGAAACCCAGAAGTGCCTTTATGTCAGGCGGTGTAAGCTCTGTGAATTCAAACCTGGTGATCGCGTTTTGGTTCTGATTCCTTCTGACCCACACATTGATTTGATACCATTGACTGGCCCCCACACTCGCCTGACCTAAGTCCAATAGAGCACCTCTAGGACATTATGTTTCGGTCCATCCAACACTGCCAGGTTACACCTCAGACTGTCCAGGAGCTCAGTCATGCCCTGGTCCAGATCTGGGAGGAAATCTCCCTAGACACCATCCGTCATCTCATTAGAAGAATGCCCCGATGTTGCCAGGCAAGCATACAAACACGTGGGGGCCATACAAACTACTGAGTATGATTTTGAGTTGTGCAATGAAATTTCGGCAAAATGGACTAGCCTGCCATGTCATTTTTTCACTTTGATTTTCGGGGTGTCTTTGAATTCAGCCCTCTGTAGGTTGATCATTTTAATTTCCATCAAACGATGTGGCATCCTTTCGTTCCTAACACGTTACCCATTCCATATCAGTATATCCAGCATGATTTTTTTCCCATTGACATTGAGTATTTTCAAACTGTTCCTTTAATTTTTTTGAGCAGTGTATTTTGAAATTTTGACACTGCAAATGCATACCGCATTATGTATTCATATCAATAATATACTTATGTTGTTCTGTTAGAAATCACTTTTTCATTTGTGTATTCAGAATACAGTAAATGATTTCTATATGTTGTTCTATATGTAAAAAAAACATTTCTTAATATTTTCATCTGTTTTTTGAATCGTAGTGTAGTCAGCTAGATCATATTTCCAGACTGGCTAAAAACATTAAAATACTATGTGAAGGTGAAAATCTCATTACTGTATAGCTTTGTGTCCAAACAGCTATACCTATATGTAGAATTTTTCAGATGACTCCTCCATCATAGGCTGAATTAATAACAGAGATGAGTCAGAGTACAGGAAGATTGTGGAGGACTTCATCTTGTTGTGCAAGGGCATCAACATGCAACTCAACATCAGCAAGAAAAAATGTGCATCATATCAAGAAACCTCTGAGACCAGTCATATTTCAGGTGGAGTATGTGGAAATGGTACAGAGATATAAGCACCTGGGGCTCACGTAAACAACAACCTGGACCAGTCTGACAACCCAATAGCACTGTATAAGAAAGGTCAGAGCGGACTGTACATCCTAAGGAGACTCAGGTCTTTTAATGTGTGCATCAAACTGCTGGAAATGTTCTGCTAGTCCATATTACCCAGTGTGTTATTCTGCACTACAGTCTCCTGGGAAAGCAACTTGATCTCCAAAGAAACACATTGCCTGAACAAACTTATCAGAAAGTCCTGCTCCATCACAGGACAGGACATACCCTGGACACACTGGAAGCTTCTGAGGAAAAGAGGATATTGGCAAAATATAACGAAAAATTATGTTGCTCTCTTGGAGCACTTTTAGCCACAGGCTCATTCCAACATGGTGTGTTAAGAAGACTTCTCTTGGGGTCTTTTCTGAATTCTGCTATCAGGGAGTTCAATGTTTCCTCCCAGGTACTCATTTTGATATATCTGCGGAGTATACATTTATTTATTGATTTTTTGTTTTATTGGCTGTAGTGTTTGTCCTGTGAATATTCATAATTGTTTTGTATGCATATGAATTTACCCATGGGATTAATAAAGTTAATCTAAATCTAATCTAATCTAATCTAAATAACATCCCATCAGTAACAGATGCATGTATATTGAATTTTTTTGATAATTTTGATTTAAAGAATTTGTAATCTTTTGAGTGAATTTAAGATAAATCCCAAATCTAAAAGCGGTTTGTTAATTTGAAAAGAAAGAAATTGATTAGGTAAAGTTATATTTTACACCATATGTCTTTTTTTTATTATTATTATTAATTTTATTGAAATCACACAACATTCCATACAAATAGATCAATTTTCCAAGAATAGGACTGAAAACAAATCAATCCCCACCCCTGAGAAAGAGAGCATGGGCAGCAGAATAAAACTTAAACCTATTAAAAATAAGTAAATAGATAAATTAATAAGTGAATATAGATAAAGAAAAAAAAAGAGAATAGGGAGAGAATCTGTTTCCTCAGGGCTTTAAAAGCTTATTCTACAATGTTATTGATTAGATCCTGCCAGGTTTTGAAAAAGTTCTGCACAGATCCTCTAAGTGAGAATTTTATTTTTCCCAATTTCAAATAATATAAAACATCAGTTACCCACTGACTTAAAAGAGGAGAGTTAGGATTCTTCCAGTTGAGCAAGATAAGTCTACGTGCCAATAGTGAAGTAAAGGCAATCACAGTTTGTTTGTTTGACCTTCTCCACTTTAAGCCCATCTGGAAGTACACCAAACACAACTGTTAGTGGATTAGGAGGGATTGTGACACCAAGGCTGTCTGAAAGGCATTTCAAAATTTTGGTCCAAAATTATGTTAATTTGGTGCAGGCCCAAAACATGTGACCCAGTGAGGCTGGAACTTGATTGCAGCTTTGGCAGGTTGGATCTTGCCCTGGAAATATATTGGACAATTTTAAGCGAGACAGATGTGCTTGATACAGTAATCCCTCCTCGATCGCGGGGGTTGCGTTCCAGAACCCCCCACGAAAGGCGAAAATCCGCGAAGTAGAAACCATATGTTTATATGGTTATTTTTATATTGTCATGCTTGGGTCACAGATTTGCACAGAAACACAGGAAGTTGTAGAGAGACAGGAACTTTATTCAAACACTGCAAACAAACATTTGTCTCTTTTTCAAAAGTTTAAACTGTGCTCCATGAGAAGACAGAGATGACAGTTCCTTCTCACAATTAAAAGAATGCAAACGTATCTTCCTCTTCAAATGAGTGCGCGTCAGGAGCACAGAATGTTAGAGAGAGACAGATAAAAGCAAACAAATCAATAGGGCTGTTTGGCTTTTAAGTATGCGAAGCACCGCCGTATAAAGCAGTTGCAATGAAGGCAGCAGCTCACACCCCCTCCGTCAGGAGCAAAGAATGTCAGAGAGAGAGAGAGAGAGACAGATAAAAACAAACAATCAAAAATCAATACGTGCCTTTCGAGCTTTTAAGTATGTGAAGCACCGTGCATCATGTCGCTTCACGAAGCAGCTGCACAGAAGGGAGCAACATGAAGTAATCTTTCAGCATTTTTAGACGAGCGTCCGTATTGTCTAGGTGTGCGAACAGCCCCCCTGCTCACACCCCCTCCGTCAGGAGCAGAGAATGTCAGAGCAACAGAGAGAGAGAGAAAAGTAAGTTGGGTAGCTTCTCAGCCATCTGCCAATAGATAGATAGATAGATAGATAGATAGATAGATAGATAGATAGATAGATAGATAGATAGATAGATAGATAGATAGATAGATAGATAGATAGATAGATAGATAGATAGATAGATAGATAGATAGATAGATAGATAGATAGATAGATAGATAGATAGATACTTTATTAATAGCGTCCCTTGTATGAAATCAACTGGGCAAACCAACTGAGGAAGCATGTACCAGAAATTAAAAGACCCATCATCCGCAGAAATCCGCGAACCAGCAAAAAATCTGCGATATATATTTAAATATGCTTACATATAAAATCCGCGATAGAGTGAAGCAGCGAAAGGCGAAGCGTGATATAGCGAGGGATTACTGTATATAATTTTTAGTTGAATAATTGTATGCTTTGCGCATGTGGAGCTTGAGTGAATTCTCTGCATTGCTACCTTCCACTCCTTTTCTGATATGTTGAGGGAGAGATCCTTTTCCCATTGGCCTCTTGGATCTTTGAAAGGGAGGGACTGTAAAATGGTTCTATATATTGCAGAGATGCTGTTTAAGTCCTTGAAACTGATGAATATTTTTTCCAGCATAGAGGTAGGTGGGAGGTGAGGAAAATTGGGCAGGTTCTGTTTAACAAAGTTTCTAATTTGAAGATAGTGAAAGAAATATGTTGCTGGAAAGTTAAATTTAGAATGTAATTGTCCGTAGGGTGCAAAGACGTTGTCTATGTACAGATCTCTAAGTGATTTAATCCCAGATGTTTTCCAGACATTAAAAACTGCATATGTTTGCAAGGGTTGAAAAAGGTAGTTCTCATGCAGAGGTGCCACCGATAAAAGATTCTCTGTCTTAAAATGCTTCCTACATTGGTTCCATATTCTGAGTGAGTGAAGCACTATTGGGTTATTAGTATATTGGTGATAACTTGCATTTATTGGGGCACAAAGCAAGGAATATAAAGAGGAACTGCAGGATTCTCTTTCTATTGCAGACCAAGCCGGCATATGTTCATCTATTTGTGTCAATGTCCAGGTTTTAATATGTTGTATGTTTGCTGCCCAGTAGTAAAATTGAAAGTTAGGTAGAGCCATGCCACCTTCTGCCTTTTGCCTTTGTAGGGTCGCTCTTTGGATATGTGGATGTTTTGAATTCCAAATAAATGTGGTTATGGTTGAATATAATTTCTTAAAGAACAATTTATTGATGTATATTGGAATATTTTGGTATTGCTAAAGGCCTGTGCATTGGAGCTGGGGAGTCCTCTACAGTGCATCTTCTACCTTTTTCCACCACCCACAATTACAGCAGCCCAGGTAAGCAGAGAGCTGAGGAGACTTTGTGCCTGCAAAGCAGTGGGTACAGATGGAGTATCATCATGACTGTTGAAGGCCTATGCGTTGGAGCTGGGGAGTCCTCTACAGTGCATCCTCTACCTTAGCCTGGAACAGGGGAGAGTCCTGAGGCTTTGGAAAACATCTTGCATCACCCCAGTCCCAAAGGTATCACGTCCTAGTGAGCTGAATGACTTCAGGCCTGATGCCCTGACGTCACTTGTGATGAAGACCATGGAGCGGCTGCTGCTTCACCACCTGAGGCCACAGATCCGCCACGCCCTCAGCCCTCTGCAGTTCGTATACCAGGAGAAGGTGGGAGCGGAGGATGCCATCATCTATAATGCTACACCGATCCCTCTCCCACTTGGACAGAGGCAGTGGTGCAGTAAGAATTATGTTTCTGGACTTCTCTAGCACCTTCAACACCATTCAACCTCTGCTCCTTAGGAACAAGCTGACAGAGATGGGAGTAGATTCATACCTGGTGGCATGGATCGTGGACTATCTTACAGACAGACCTCAGTATTTGCGTCTCGGGAACTGCAGGTTTGACATTGTGGTCAGCAGCACAGGAGCACTGCAGGGGACTGTACTTTCTCCGGTCCTGTTCAGCCTATATACATCGGACTTCCAATACAACTCCTGCCACGTGCAAAAGTTCATTGACAACACTGCTATCGTGGGCTGCATCAGGAGTGGGCAGAAGGTAGAGTATAGGAACCTAATCAAGGACTTTGTTAAATGGTGCGACTCAAACCACCTACAACTGAACATCGTCAAAACCAAGGAGCTGGTGGTGGATTTTAGGAGGACCAGGCCCCTCATGGATCCCGTGATCATCAGAGGTGGCTGTGTGCAGAGGGTACAGACCTATAAATACCTGGGAGTGCAACTGGATGATAAATTGGACTGGACTGCCAATACTGATGCTCTGTGCAAGAGAGGACAGAGCCGACTATACTTCCTTAGAAGGCTGGCGTCCTTCAACATCTGCAATAAGATGCTGCAGATGTTCTATGAGACGGTTGTGGCAAGCGCCCTCTTCTACACAATGGTGTGCTGGGGAGGCAGCATAAAGAAGAGGGATGCCTCACGCCTGGACAAACTGGTGAGGAAGGCAGGCTCTATTGTAGACACGGAGCTAGACAGTTTGACATCCATGGCAGAGCGACAGGCGCTGAGCAGGCTCCTGTCAATCACGAAGAATCCACTGCATCCACTGAACAGTATCATCTCTTGACAGAGGAGAAGCTTCAGCGACAGACTGCTGTCATTGTCCTGCTCCACTGACAGACTGAGGAGATCGTTCCTCCCCCACACTATGTGACTCTTCAATACCACCCGGGGGTAAATGTTAACATTATAGAAAGTAACTGTCTGTTATACCTGCATTTTTATCACTCTCTAATTTAATATTGTTTTTTATCAGTATGCTGCTGCTGGAGTATGTGAATTTCCCTTTGGGATTAATAAAGTATCTATCTATCTATCTATCTATCTATCTATCTATCTATCTATCTATCTATCTATCTATCTATCTATCTATCTATCTATCTATCTATCTATCTATCTATCTATCTATCTATCTATCTATCTATCTATCTATCTATCTATCTATCTATCTATCTATCTATCTATCTATCTGTTTTGAAATAAAAAGAGAAGCTTAGGGAGGATATTCATCTTAACAATGTTAATTCTTTCAGCTAAAGTGAGATGAAGGTTTGACCATCTATGCAAGTCTTGCTTGATTTTTTCCATACAGACAGCAAAATTTTGTTGATAAAGAGCTTTATGTTTACTTGTGATGTTTACCTCTAGATATTTAAACTGATCTGCGATGATAAAAGAGAAGGTGTCCAATCTAATATTGTGTGCTTGAGAATTCACTGGAAAGAGCACACTTTTAGTCAAATTAATTATGAGACCAGAAATCTTTTGAAATTCTGTTAGTACTGTTAGGACTGCAGGTACAGTATTTTGTGGGTCTGATATATACAGTACCATATCATCTGCATAAAGAGAAAATTTCTGCTCAAGTTCTTCTCTGATAATCCCCTTTATCTCATAAGCATTTCGAAAGTGAAAAGCCAGTGGCTCAATGGCGATTGCAAAAAGTAGTGCTGACAAGGGGCATCCTTGTCTGGTACCACGTTCTAATTTAAAGTAGTCTGAATTAATGTTGCTAATATAAAACTGAAGCTTCTGGATTGGTATACAGTAGTTTGATCCATGCACAAATGTTCGGGCCTTATCCAAATTTCTTCAATGTAGTGAAAAGATAGTTCCATTCAATCATATCAAATGCTTTTTCTGCATCCAAGGATAGTAAAATCTCTGGGATGTTTGACTTTGTGTGTGAGTATATTACATTAAACAGGCGTCGAAGATTGGATGCTAAATGTCGGCCTTTAGTAAATCCAGTTTGATCTTGTGATATTACTGAAGGCAGCACTTTCTCCATCCTTCTAGCTAGGAATTTGGAAAGTATCTTAACATCATTATTCAGAAGTGAAATTGGTCTGTATGATGCACATTGTAATACATCCTTATTTTGTTTAGGAAAGACGGTGATTAATGTTTGGCAAAATATTCGAGGTACAATTTTATTGTCTCTAGCTTCTGTGAACATTGCTAATAGGAGGGGAGCTAGCTGAGTGGAGAACTTCTTATAAAATTCGGCAGGGTAGCCTGCTGCTTTCCCACTCTGAAGTGACTTTATAGCATCTAATAATTCTGATAGTACCAACGGTTTATCCGTTTATTGCGAGCTTCTTGCTTGTGGATTTGTTGAGCTAAAAGCTTATTAGCTTTCCCTCCATGTTCATAGTAATGATGTCTTAATTTAAAAATGAGTTGTTCAGTTTCTTTAGATGTTAAGAGGTTGAGCTCTGAATGCAGAGCCTGCATTTTCCTATGAAGAGCCTCACTTGGACACCTGGCATGTTCTTCTTCTATTCTAGTAATTTCGTTGGTTAGCTTTGATACCTGCTTGGTTTCCAATTTATTTCTGTTGGAAAGATATGAGATAATCTGCCCTCTTAAGAAGGCCTTCAGGGTTTCCCAGAGTATTCTTGCAGAGACCTCTGATGATATATTTGTCTCTAGAAAAAAAACTGATTTGTTTTGATATAAATTCTGTAAAGTTCTCATCTGCTAATAAAAGTGGGTTAAGACGCCATTTGCGAAATGAGTATGTGGGGCATAATGATTTTATCTCCAAGATCGGAGGGGCATGGTCGGAAATAACAATAGAGTTGTACTTGCAGGATTTAATCATAGGCAAGAAATGGTTATCTACAAAAAAATAATCAATTCTTGAGTAGCAATGATGCACTGGTGAGTAGAAGAAATATGTTCTTGAATTTGGGTTTAGAAATCTCCAGGGGTCTGATAAGTTGTGGTCAGTTACAAACTGTGTAATTGTCTTTGCAGTGTTAGATGTCATCACTCCTGTAGCAGGAGACCTATCTAGGTCTGAATTTAAAACACAATTAAAATCCCCATCCATTATAATTTTATGATTGTTCACATTGGGAATGGATGCAAATACATTTTGGATGAATTCCTTATCATCCACATTGGGTGCATAAACATTTATCAAAATCACTTTACAATTAAATAAATTACCCATAACAATCATGTATCTCCCTTCAGGATCAGATACAACATCTGATACTACAAATGAGACTGTTCTATGTATGAGAATTCCCACACCTCTAGTTTTTTTTGTAAAGCTGGAATGGAACATTTGGCCAGTACAGTCTTTTTGCAGCTGGAACTGATCCTTGCTTAATAAGTGGGTCTCCTGTAAAAATACTATTTTAGCGTTTAGACTTGTTAGGTGGGAGAATACTTTCTTTCTTTTTAATTCGTGATTCAGGCCTTTAACATTCCAACTCACAAAATTAATTGTCCCGTCTTGGAGACATTGATTCTGAATTTTTTATGTCATTTTGTAGTCTTAACCAAAAGTGAGACAGCTTTGACCTTAATTTCCAACTTCCCCAAGGGTTATTGCCATGCAGTCTGTTGTTACATGGGTAATTATAATTATAAGGGTTAAAAGGATAGATTAGAGATAGCTTAATCTCTTTCTCCGCCTCCCTGGTTTGCCATCCGCTTTGCCTCCCCATGTGAGGCTGAACCCCACTTCCCAAAGTCCCAGTCCTCTGACATACTTAGAGACAGAGCACATCCAAAACAAAACAAGCCCTAAGCAGCGGTGTATGTGAATTAAAATAGAGATATCTATTGCCAATACAGTCTAAATACTATAAGCATAACAAAAAAAAAGAAAGAAAATCTTCAATATTCTTGAAATATTAAGATATTAATCCCAGGGAGTGGTATTAAACAGTCTCCTTTAGAATAGTAAAAAAAATAAATAAATAAAAATAAAAAAAGAAAGAAAAGGGTTACTAATTTAATTTCTTCCACACATACATACATAAATGTGTATAAGTGTAATTAAAATAAAAACAGATAGTGACTGAGAAGGGAAAAGGATGTATAATTACGGTACCAGTGTCATTGCAAGCGGATCAGACAGCCGGTGATATCTTCTTTACGATGCCATGACAGGGTATGTCTCACAGTCTTATTTTAGGAAAGTGTCGGAATCAGCTTTCTTAACTCTTTATCTGCTTCCTCTTTACTGGTAAATTTGTAATGTTTGCCTTGAATCTCCACTTTCAGTTTGGCAGGATACAAGAGGCTGTATCTGATATCGGCTTTTCGTAAGCACTGTTTAATATTATAAAAAGAGGAACGCTTGGCAGCGGTTGAGGGTGAGAAGTCAGGGAAAATACGAATTAGCTTATTTTCAAATATAATCTCTTGTTTCTGTCTGAGAAGTGACATTACATTTAATTTAGACTGTAACTTCTCAAAGCGCACAATAAAAGTCCTATGCTTAGAGTTGTTCAATCCCCGTATGCGATAAGCTGCAGCTATCTCGGTGTCCTCTCCAATTATTTTGGAGAATAATTCAGCTACGAATTTCACTGGGTTTGGACTTTCGCAATTCTCAGGTAGACCTTCAATTCTAATATTATTCCTTCTGCATCCATCTTCTGCGGTGGGTTGGCACCCTGCCCAGGATTGTTTCCTGCCTTGTGCCCTGTGTTGGCTGGGATTGGCTCCAGCAGACCCCCGTGACCCTGTGTTCGGATTCAGCGGGTTGGAAAATGGATGGATGGATGGATGCATCCATCTTCCAGAGCAGCAAGTCTGTCTCCGAGTTTTTTGCATTCGGAATTCGCAGCTGTTTCTTTGCCATCAGTGGTGGATGCTAGATTTTCGGCTGTTTCAATTCAAGTCGTGAATGGCTGCTTAACATCCTCCAGCTGATCTGCAAATATGCTCAGTTTAGACGCATTTTCCTGAATGTGCTCCTCAATTTTTTCCAGCATACATTTATAGGCCGCCTCAAAGCGATTATATACGTGTTTCTCCGAGTCTTTATTATTCTGCCGCAGCTCTTGCAGCTCCCGCCGCAAGGGAGCTTCTTGTCTTCTCACTTATCCTCTCGGTTGTCTTGAGTATACTATTTATTTCTTTCTTTATATAATTCTTTATCTCTTGATTGAGCTCAGCGATCATCACCTTCAGTTCGGACAGATTATTTCTGCTTTCGTGCACTTTAGGTGAAGTAGCGGGCTCTATTACAGCCGATGTTCGCGGTTCGCGAGGAGTAGGTGAAAGCGCGGCCTTTTCCAGTTTCAAGTGATCTTCTCCAATCGGCGAGCTATCGTGACCCGCATCACTTGCACATTCGCTCCCATTTTCGCTCTCAACTGGAGACGATGCAGTGGACCGTGGTCCAGCGGAGTCTGGGCTTTCGCCTGTCTGTTCCAGGTCAGTCTCTGATAGGCCGTACCTTGAACTTGAACTTGGACTTGCCTGTCTAGGTTTGGATGTAGCTTTAGGTTTCTTTTCTGTTTCTTTCTGACCCCCTTTCTTTCCGACCATGTTTATATATGCTTGCATATACTGTAATAGAACCCTCCGGTTGAATAAATACACCATATGTCTTTGAAGAGCCAAGCATTCAAACTGGCTCATTCACTTATTGAGCCTAGAAGTACAATTAGGTCTAGATTATTTATGCTAAACTGTAAGATGAATGAATGTCAAAGAGGTGTAGCCAATTGTTCAAAAGAGGATTTCACTCTTCCCCTGGAAAATATTAAGAATGAGCTGTTGGTAATAACATGTTTTAAGTGGGTAATTCCTTTTTTGTTTTATGATCTGAAAATGAACGGTACTACCATTAATTTTAATGTGTGGATTATGCCAAATTGGAGACAGTACACACACAGACGTTTTGTGTGTTGTATGATTTTATTGGCTTTCCACCAGGTCTCCAATGTAGGTGAAATGCAGGGATTTTTAAAGCAATTTAATGACTTCACGTTTTCCCTAGTAAGGATCGTGTCACAAAACCAATGGAGAGAGACACTTGTTATTTATGTTGAAAGCCATACTGGGAAATTGTTATTAATTTTTGTTATCCATTTAACAAGAAACTACAAGTTAAAAGAAATAGTAAATCTAGAGTTTTGGCTCTCTAAAACCATAATATGTGTTATGTACTCAGTGAGTTGTTTCTAAGGGATTTAACTTTGCCATTATTCCTCAGTGGCTGCTTTATCATACGATTTGAGCCAATATAATTTAGGAAACAGAAAACTCTTGAAAAACAGGTAACTGAACAACTAGTGGACATCCTAATAGACAAAAAATAACTGCAGTTAAAGAAATACTTTTTTATTGAAAGATATTGTAGGTAACACTTTTAAAAAGGAGTGATTTCTTTTTTATATCTTGTGTGAGATCAAATTAAATTTCTATAGATACATTCATTAAGTGTAGTTTACTTTAATGGGGTTTAAGGTTTTTTTTTCATTTAGATTAATTTATGTTAAACTTTGGTATACTTTTTTTCAAAATGTATTAATGGATTTTAGATGTTCTGATAAGGAGTTGCAAGGGAGCCAAATGTACAATAAATCATAGTTTATGAGACAGCTAAATGTGTGTGATGAAAGGTTTTAATGAAACACATACAGCATTAATTACGCACTATATACAGTACACATCATAATATGGACACAATAGTAGATACCCCTGACTAGTTTTATGGTCATGTTATATGAACTGGATATTATGATAGTTGCTGAGTCATTATGGAAGTGGAAACAAGGACTTTGTGGTAGGCTGTGCATGACTGTTAGTAATAGGTTGACTACAAACTTTATATTTACAAACATAGTCTATACAAAGCATTACCATGTGAATTTACTCAAATTTTTATTATTCTGCTATGTACGCTGGTGTCATAATGATCTGAAGGCAGAGGCACACCACCACATGAAATTTTGACCAAGCAGAGTTTGGTTTTTCAAATTCTGTGTGAATAAGTGTAGACTTTGCTAGGTTTGTTTGCAAAAACAAAGAAACTAAGTTATAGGAATTTCTTATTCTCATAATTTATTTGACTACCAACAAAAAAATGAAGGAAAGACATTTGATTTGGTTGCTAGACAGTAATTCACTTGTTACAGTGACAGAGGAGAAAAAATGTGATCAACAGAAAGTAAAGGATCACAAAAAAAAAAAAAAACAGAATGGTTTCAGTGCATATCAGGACAACAGGGCTGTCATACCGAATGTCACTGTTTGAAAATATAATTTGAATATGTACTAAAAACGTTGTATTCAAAGGCAAACACATTTGAGAATTGAATTTAAAAAGTTTATTTTTTGTTGTACTAAGACCTGCTATACAATATTTTTGGAATTCTGGATGTGTTTTTGCATTTCTCTTCCTGCATCAGTCTATTTGCATTTTTAAATAGTAAGCTTGTATCATCTTAAACTCTGTGAAGTGCCTTGAGCATGGGAAAGGCGCTATATAAATAAAATGTATTATTATTATTATTATCAATAATAAAATGGAGAGGTGCCTTCTTCTGAAACACAACCATTCACAACACACTTTGGGACAGATGTTTCTAATAAGTGGCTTTGCTCTTGGATTTGCTGGTGTAGTAAGAACCGATTTTTTTAAAATTCTCCAGTAATTTGTAAGTCACTTTTAACCCAAGATCCCTGCCTTTTTGCTGGTTTATGCTAGAATAATTATGTGTCCATCACTGATAGCAAAAGACGGCTTACTTTCCACATTAAAAATATGTTAAATAGCTGCAGTATTTCTGATATTCCTGTTGTTATCTTCTAAAATTTACTTTTTAAAGAGTCTTAAAGAGCCTTTTCAATTTTGGCAATGTCCATTGTTGTTACTTCATCCAAACTGCAGCTTAGCTGGCTGTTGACTTGACACACAACACGTGAAACAATGAGGCATAATAAAAAAAGAAATATTCAGGAATCCTGCTTCAAATGTAAATGAAAAAAGGTGAGAATCAGTTTAGTTTAGAGCTGTGTGTTATTCCTTGACATTTGCTTCTGCCTACAGCACTGAACATATGTCGCATGTTGCTAAGAACAAACTAACTATCTATTGTTCACTGGCTAGCCAATGAACTATTACTTACAGTTCATTTGTACTATTTAAAGTTTTGTTGTGTATTGTCTGTTAATTAAGCATTCGAATTAATTTTACACATTTTTGTGTGCTGCTTTGAATAAATAAATCTATATATATAAAATTCTTTTCACGTTTGAAACAGAAATTACGTATGAGTGTTTGAAACGGAAATTACGTATGACCACAGAGGAACAGGAAACACATTCTTAATAAACCTGATTCTTGCCGAGAGAGTGAATGGTGACATAGCTCTGGCTGTAGCGTCATGGGGAATCGCTTCTACATTATTAGATGAAGGCGGTACAGCACATTCGGCATTGCAATTACCATTAAACCTCGCTCATGATGAAAATCCAATTTGCAACATACGCAAGGGCTCTGGAAAGGCAAAAGTCTTGCAACATTCAAAGATAATAGTTTGGGATGAGTGCACCATGGCACATAAAAGAGCTTATGAAGCCTTGAACCGAACAATGCAAGATCTCAGAGATCCTACCAAAATAATGGGAGGTACTGTCGTTTTACTCGCAGGAGATTTTCGTCAAACATTACCAGTTATTCCATGAGGGACACCAGCAAATGAACTCAACGCGTGTTTAAAATCCATGCTTCTCCCATGGTCAGTTATATGTCACGTGTTCTCGGGTAGGTACACCAAAAAATGTATACATTTATGCATGTAATGGGCAAACAAAAAATGTAGTATACCCGAAAGCACTGCAGTAGTACTCAATGTATCTTTACTTCTTAAATGTTAATGTTTTACTGTTTAATAATTTATACGCTTCTTATATGTTGTTCAAATTCCTTTATCAAAATACCAGTAACGGCACACTGCACGATAATGTGCAGTGAATACACTTGACTTGAGCATTCATAGTATTCATCGTCTTTCTCTGTACGTTTAGCATTCGTTTGCTCAGAGGTTGATGTGCTTACTGCTTCCTGAGCAGCTCTTCTTTACTCCACCCTAGCGGCCCGTTGCTTCTCTTTCATCAGCATCTTTTCACGTTAAAACTGATTAAGTTAGTTTTTGTGTTGCAATTACTTAGTACATTTTCTTGAGCCTTTCACTTAATCTGCACTTAAGTCTTCAATCTGCCTCAAGAATGATTAGCGAAGGTGGTAGGAAATGAGAACGGTGCCTGTACACATCCGCCACAAGGCTGCCCTGCTGCACGCTGCCGAGAGTTTATTCTACAATAAAATAAAATAAAGATAAAAAGAGTAATAAAATCATCACCCCAAAAGCGGATAGTAGACGTCACGAAGTATATGTGTTTCAAATTTCAAGTCAATGGGTGAAACGGTTTGCAAGCTACAGGTGATTTAAAATCCTGGACAGACAAACGAACAGCCACGGTAGCGTATTATAGAAGAAGATTTTACTGTTTAATAATTTATATTTAGCCTTGTGCCCTGTGTTGGTTGGGATTGGCTCCAGCAGACCCCCGTGACCCTGTGTTCGGATTCAGCGGGTTGGAAGATGGATGGATAGATAATTTATATTTATATGCAATGTGCTTCTTATATATTACTTCATATTCTCATATGATAATGATGTTAATAATGTTGTTTATATTGATTGCAATGTTATTGTAAGTGCTGTTTATTTGTTGAAAAATAAAATTGGCAATTAACAAACTTATTTTATAAATACTACATTTTATTTTTTTTCCCTTGCACTCAGTGAGCGAAGCCACTGGGTAATCAGCTAGTAAATAAATTAATAAACATTCAGTATATTCAGTTTCATTTTTAAACCAATTTAAGACTTGCAGTGGTTTTATTTCTGTAACACAGATGGGTAGGTAACATTATGTCTTTTGGAATTTAGGAGCAAAAAACAGCATAGCTGGGAAAAAGAAAAAATTATTAATATTTTTTTTTTACATGTTTGGGCAATCTTGAGTGATTTTGTTTAAGTTTCTAATGAGAATTACATGCAGTAAAAAAACAATGTGCCCAGCTCTGATTTTACATTGATTGCATCATTTTACAAACAAAATTAATCCCATTTTTATGAAGAGCTGTGTTTTCAAGCATTACATTCATTTAAAAGCTTCAGTTTTCAAGTGCGGCTTTAAAGAATATTGCATACATCATGCTTTACAGAAGTATGGTGAACAAAAAAGTAAAAAATATAGATAAAAAATCGAATACTGAAAAAGAATTCTGGAAAAAACATACATGTAACTGTGATGTATCGGGTTTGTGGCATTGCACAATTAAAAAATGAATAAAGGATCACTCAGGTTTCAATAGAGTACAGGTGTGTGGATGGTAGCATGGCAAAGAACCTCCGGACATTGATGGGGCAATCGTCCGCTCGTACATTAATTTGCAGACACATTTGGTTCGGTCAGTTGCCTTGTCAGCAGTCAGGAAGCTATAATCAACACCAGTGTACCTACATTTCTTGAAGATGTAAAAAAGGAGCCTGACCAGAGAATAGGCGAAAGAGGAAAAATCTAGTGAACAAGAAGGAAGAAATCAGAGGTTAAGGAGAGAAAGATGTAGAGACAGGACTGTGGAGGAGCCAATGCTGTAGAGTGTGAATGCTGATGGACCCAACAGGAGTGCACAGCCAGTGCCTTTCCCATGTTCAAGCTTGAAAGTCACATGTTCACCATGACTGAATGTTTCAGCAGCAGGAGTGACCGACCACACTTAAGGCCATGAGGTGGCAGTGGATGGGAGATGGAGCAGGGCTTGCGGGGTCCCCATCAATGCCAAGGGATGATGGCGGGGGACTGTGCCTGTCACTGAACAGACCAGAACAGTGATCAGTGGGGATGTCAGTTGTGAAGGGGAGCACTGAGCTTATGTTTGAAAAGACTAATCCTGGAGTCCATTTTAACCTCAGCTTTATTGAATTATTTATTATGACTTTTTAACCTCCACCAGTTCACCTGTTTTTATTATGGATTATTTATTTATTAATTGACATTTGAACCCCTGACTTTGTCTTTGTAATAAAAGCTGAAAACACTTTTCATCACCTCTTGACTTTGTGTGTCCTCATTTGCCCTGGCTCATCTCAGTTCATGACTATTGTTAGTTCCAGGTTTGAGAGCTGCCAAGGATTGTGGAGCCAACCCAGACTGCCAAAGTAACTAACATTTGAATATATTTGAATATATAATTGTTTTTAGCTTGAAAATTAAAACCTAAATTTGATAACCAAGCAGGAACATTCAACAAACAAGCACATCTTTGAAGTGAGCCAAAAGTAAACCAAATTAAAAATTTAGCATTACTAGTTTTACTAGGCTAGAAACAAAAAAGCAAAAATATATTTTTCCAAAAAAAATCCTCTTTAGATTTTCACAAATGTATTAGCTTTCTTTTAAAGCTTTCTTTAAATAAGAAGAGCACAGAGTGACAATTTCATGATGCAAAATGAAGACATGACATTATACACTGATTCATTTGTGACACTCAAAGCAATGCTCACTATGTCACAAGAAGCACTGTCACTTTTCATACTGGGGGATGAACTATTCTTGAT
This sequence comes from Erpetoichthys calabaricus, assembly GCF_900747795.2. NCBI lineage: Eukaryota > Metazoa > Chordata > Cladistia > Polypteriformes > Polypteridae > Erpetoichthys > Erpetoichthys calabaricus. Next base: position 165,967,879 of record NC_041394.2, read on the forward strand.
ATGCAGTTTCCCCCAGTCCATCCATTACCGTTTCATCTCAACTGGGATAGGAATGGAAAACCACCCCAGCATAGTTGTGCCTGCATCCATGCTGTCCTTCCATTATGGTCTCCTCGCTGAACAAACAATTGTCATTCATCACACTCAGGGGGTCAGTCCATACTCTACAGTCTATCTATCTATCTATCTATCTATCTATCTATCTATCTATCTATCTATCTATCTATCTATCTATCTATCTATCTATCTATCTATCTATCTATCTATCTATCTATCTATCTATCTATCTATCTATCTATCTATCTATCTATCTATCTATCTATCTATCTATCTAGCTAGCTGTCTACAGTATATATTATAAAGAACAAGCCAAAAAAAATCAAGTTTAATGGCACCTTGCGCCCAATACTGTATAATTGAAAAGAATGAATTTGAAAAAAAAAAGCTTGAATAACACAAAAAGTGAGTTGTCTGACTTCTATTTAAGGTAGACTGCCCAAACCCCTCTGGATTCAGGCATTCTGGGAGGAAGAGACAGGTCCAGGTGGACGGAATCCATAAGTGATGCCAGGGATGAAACAATGTCAGTGTTCCTTTCTGCAGAAGGGGGAGAAGACAGATTGACAGTAGACTTCGACACCTCTTATCTCCTGTTAATAAATGTGTGTGTGTATATTAATATACTGTATATTGTCACACGTGTGCTTGGGAGGCCACTTGACAGCTCATCTAGTTGTAATTCCACCCCGAACCAAGGGTTGACACATTTTCTTCCTAGAGATCAAACAACCAATTGCCAGTCTACATGACACCACTTCCGTGTTGTCATTTCCTGGCCCCGCTCCTTCCGGTCTGGGTTCCTCTGAAGGTGCAATGTCACCATCTTTGAGTCAGTCAAGCTCTGACTACCACTTGAAAAGATGGTCGATTCATATCTTGTTGCTTTTTACCTCACTTCTTATTTTTTTTTCTTTGGCCAAAAAATATACAGGGCTTTTGACGTGTCCCAACTCTCTCTAACTGTCTGTTTTGTTATTATATATATATTGTGACACATGTGCGGCTAGCAGGGAGCTGAGTGGACCAAGTGGAAGTAATTACCCGCCAGGCCAGAGGGTGGCAGGGTACACTAAACCTGTCTCTGTTATCTCTGCAGGCCAAATATGGGAAAACCTGCTTGATTTAACATCACTTCCAGTTCTGGCGCCCAGACTAATATCCCTTCCGGTTCCGGCACCCTGACTGACATCACCTCTGGTTCTCGGCTTATAAAGCTGCCATCTTTATTTATTAGTTCAGTTCAATCTGAGGACTTAACCAAGCAACATTGCTTGTCTTTCTGTTACCCAGTTGCTGCCAGGGACAATGTGCAGGTGGCTACCCCAAACCTTTTTCGTGTGTTGACACTGATTCTTTTACTATATATATATATATATATATATATATATATATATATATATATATATATATATATATATATATATATATATATATATATATATATACAGTACACTCTCGAAATTCACGGGGGTTACGTTCCTAGAGCATCCGCGGATTGTGAAAAACTGTGAATTATGGATGTGGTTAAAAAAATGCCTATTTTTATAGTTTAAACAATGAATATGCCCCCAAAACACTTTAATTTCACTTCAACCTCAGCTTAATACATTACTTAAAAAAAAGAATGTAAAGTTATAAACCCATATACTGTACAGTACTGTACTGCTATGTCACCCGCAGTGCCAGAATTTAAAATACTGATGTTACCGCTATATGTACTGTAATTCATGCAAGTGCATTTTCATTGCCAGAAGACTTAGAAGGTGCAGGGCGTTTCGACGGCACCTTGGGGCTATAACCCTTAAACTGCCACATACTTAGGGGTTAGTGCATCCCTGGACACCAAATACTTTTTTGCTGAACTTTAAGTAAACGTCACAATTCACAAAGAAAAAGCGAAATTTTAATGGAACATGTATTTTTTTTTCATGCAAAGAGCATCACAATTACTACAACACATCATTTTACACACTGCTAATGAACAATAAAATCTATTTAAAAAACTTCTGGAACAATATGTACAAGGTGCAGCTAACGCCATTGATGAAATTCAGTAAATCACCGAGCCAACTGTGCTGAACTGGCTGCACGCAAGCATACAGAGGTAAACGCTAACGCTGGCAGGCTAGTCTAGTGCAGCGGCTCAATCCCAGGGACAGTGAGGCTGCAGTGCTGCAAGGGCAGGCAGTGGTCATGAGCTGGCTGCTCAACGAATGTATGTATGTATGGCACTGACTGATCAGCTCCGGCGTGCTGGTAAATTGCACTTGGAAAAGATCATAGCCAGTTGTAGCGGTTTAAGGATTAAGAAGACCAAAACGGAAAACACAAGCACACTCAGCTGCAGATGCGTCACAGGGCAGCAGTCAATCAGCAGCAAGGAGAAATGAATAATGCTGTAGCGGTCCGGTGCCGCTAAGATTCACACTGTCGAGAAGACGGTGATTTATTTATTTTTATGGTGGAGATTCCAGGGACGCATCCAGCCTTAACCCAACCCGCACGCACTCACAAACAGAGACAAAAATAAAGCAAACCGGTAATCAAACAGCAAATAAAGAATGTAATGAAAAAAAATGAAAATAACAATACCACCCTTGTTCCCCTTACGGCGATTATACATTAAATACAACAAAGCACCAACAAAACACACAAAGTAAAGTCCATGAAAAATGGCAACAGATGAAATGTAATGATGAAGATAGATAGTCTAGAGATCCGCATGTTGAATGGGAATGTAAAGATAGTCCTACTGGTAGTTCCTGAAATGGTGAAGACGGGTGGACGGGTTCAGGAGCACTCCTTTTTTCGCAGGATAGCAATGAATTCACTTACAGTCCTCATGTACACAGGCAGACGGCAGACAATCCAGACCCCAACCATGAAACAATCCAGGACAAAACAAATAAGTACAGGTAACGCAACAGAAGGCAGGCAGAGAGACAGGAACTTGAAACACAAATTACAAAAACTTTTTTTTTCTTTTGGTCACCGGCCCCATTTTTACAAGCCGCGCTGACATCGTTTGACCCCAACAGCCCCCACACCCTCAGCAGAAGACCAATCGGAGCCACTGCAGGGACTGCTGGGAGTTACAGTTTCAAATTCTAGTAGAGTACGCTTTCAGATTGGCTACTTTCACCATCCCAATCTGCGTTTTCCTCTACGGTTGCTTCCTGTTTTCTCTACAGTGCAGTATTGCCATGAAAAAAGCCATAAAAAATTGCAGAGGATATTTGTGGTTTCTGCTAACAATTATTAGTTAGATTCTAAGGAAAAATCCACGAAGGACTGAGGCCGCGAACCCTGAACTGCGTCTTTGCGGGGGTCTACTGTATTGTAAAAAGGAACAGACTCGACACACGTAAAAAGGTTTGGGGCAGCCACCCATATAATATAACTGGCTGCAAATGGTTTTTTGTAATAGCACAGAGTAAAGCTGTTTACAATACTGAGTACAAAACAGAACTGACGAGGGTTGGGAAAGATGGTGGCTTTAAGGGATCAGACCGGACGTGATGTAGGGGAACTGGAATTGATGTCCTTCTGACGTCAGCCTGTGCTCCAGAAGTGACGTTCTTCTGGGCACCGGAACCAGAAGCGACATTCTTCTGGGTGCCAGAACCGGCATCATCAGTACTGAATGAGATAGGTTTTCCCGTGGCTGGTCTGTAGAGATAACAGGAGAAAGTTTAGTGCACCCCGCCACCCCCTGGCCTGGTGTGGAATTACCTTTGCTTGGTCTATACAACATTCCCCTACTCACATCGGGTTGAGCGTACCAGTCCGAGAAGTCGTGGCACAGAGAAAGGGCATCGGCATTGGCTTGCAGTACACCACGGCGATAAACGACCAACTACTTATATGGCTGCAGACCCAAAAAACAACCTCATGACGCATGGATTGGACTCCTTGTGCAAGGCCATCCACTGTAATGAGGCATGGTCCGTCACAAGAGTGAATTCATGACCTAAGAGGTAATATCTCAGCTGAGTAATCACACATTTAATAGCCAAAGCTTCCCGTTCCACTGCCGCATACCTAGTTTCATGATCCAACAGTTTCCGGCTCAGGAACATAATGGGGTGTTCAACTCCATCAACACTTTGGCTCAGCACGGCTCCAAGACCTGTGTCCGAAGTGTCCATCTGGAGAATGAAAGGCAGAGAAAAGTCAGGTGCCTTCAATATAGGAGCTGACATGAGGGCCATTTTCAGGTCACTGAATGCAGCTTCAGATGTTTCATCCCATACCATGTGATTAGGTCTCCCCTTCTTTGAAAGTTTTTTCTAGGGCGTTGCTCTCTCAGAAAACCGGGGTACAAACCAACGACAGTAACCCGCTAAGCCGAGAAAGGCCTGAACCTGCCTCTTGTTTATCGGGCGAGGCCAATTTAAAATGGCATCTATTTTAGAACACTGTGGTCTCACCATACCCCGGCCCACTAGGTAGCCTAAATATTTGGCTTCTACCAACCCAAAGTAACACTTTTTCGGATTAATACAAAGCCCAGCTTTTGCCAGTGACCACAATACAGCTCCAACCTGCTGCATTTGTTCCTTCCAGGTGCTGGAATAGATGACAACATCATCCAAGTAGGCAGCACTATATGAATTATGAGGATGGAGCACTTTGCCCACCAGAAGTTGGAAGGTCGCAGGTGCCCAATGTAATCCAAATGGGAGAACACGATACTGCCAGTGCCCACTAGGGGTGCTAAACGCTGTCTTTTCCTTAGTGGAGTCCATTAAGGGAACCTGCAAGTACCCCTTAGTCATATCTAAAGTAGTCAAGAATTTTGAGTTTCCTAGCTGCTGGAGGAGGTTGTCCACTCGTGGCATTGGATAGGTATCAAATTGGGAGACTTGGTTAAGCCGACGGAAGTCATTGCAGAACCTCCAACTTCCATTGGGCTTACTGACCATGATGACAGGACTGGACCAGGGTGATATAACTTTCCTCAGTCACACCTAGGTCCAGCATTCGTCTGATCTCCAGCTCCACTTCAGCCTTTTTTGCCTCGAGAATTTTGTACGGACGTTCTTGGACTATAACCCCAGGTTTCGTTACAATGTCATGCGCAACCAGGGAGGTCCGTCCTGGATTTTCACTGACTACCTCAGGGACAGACAGGGTAACTGCTTCAAGCTCCTGTTGTTGTTGGCGAGTCAAACTATCTCCGAAATTAAGGCTTCATTTATGAGCAAAAAAAGAGAGAGGGGCTGTACGGAGGAAGGCTTGGAATCCATGTCCTTCCATTGTTTCTTCAAATTGATATGATAAATCCGCTCGCTGGGTCGATGATTTGGTTGTTTCACCAAATAATTGACCAACCCCTTCCTCTCCTTGATTTCATAGGGGCCCTGCCAATGAGCCACTAATTCGGAATGTGAGGTAGGAACTAAAACCATGACTCGATCTCCTGGGTGGAACTTCCAAAGAGACGTACCACGATTATAGCATCGGACCTGGGCTGCTTGCACCTTCTCCATGTGCGTTTTTAGTATGGGTCTAATCTTCTCAAATCTATCGCATAACTGCGCAATATACTGTGGAACCTCGGGTCACGACCGTAATTCGTTCCAAAACTCTGGTCGTAACCCGATTTGGTCATGACCCGAAGTTATTTCCCCCATAGGATTGTATGTAAATACAATTAATCCGTTCCAGACCGTATGAACTGCATGTAAATATATTTTTTTAAGATTTTTAAGCACAAATATAGTTAATCATACCATAGAATGCACAGTGTAATAATAAACTAAATGTAAAAACATTGAATAACACTGAGAAAACCTTGAACAACAGAGAAAACTAACATTGCAAGAGTTCGCGCTATAGCGCTATGAACCGCTTGCTAAAAACACTTTTTTTTAATGAGTTTTAAGCACAGGGAAAAAAATGAACATTTGAAAAATCCGTAATTTAATAAACAACCAAGAAAAGTAATATTACAACAATGCACGCTACGAACCGATCGCTGTAAACAGAAGTGAAGTGGAGGTTAAAATCCAATAGATAAAAGTCTTCATTAAATACGAGGTTAAACAGTGCTCGAATCAGTCTCTTTAAAAACAAGCCCGGTGCATTCTTTAACTGCCTTCCCGGCCTTATGCGGCCAGCCCTCTCTCTCTCTCTCGCGTGCACGCGTGTGTGTGTCTCTCTCTCTCTCGCGTGCACGAGCGTGTGTGTGTGTCTCTCTCTCGCACGCATGTGTGTGTGTCTGGCTCACTCTCTCGCTTTCTCTCGCTCGCTGCACAGGGAATGCACAGGGAGAGACTGAACACGTGCAGAAATCATAGGCACGCACAAACCGAAAGGGAAACTGGCTTGTACGTATATCGAGTGTGTGGTCGTGAACAGATGCAAAAGTTTGGTGAACTTTTTGGTCGTAACCTGATTTGTACGTTGCGGACACAGACAGGTAGACATGTTGGTTTCACCACACACACGTTTATTGTACATAATATACAAAGGTAAAGTGCACAATCCCATTGCCTCAGCACCAAACACCCCTTTAAGTCCTTGGCCACACTCACAATGCCTTCTTAGTTTCTGGTCCGCCTCCACTCCTCTCCACCAAGCTTCGCCTTCTTCCCCCCGACTCTTGCCCCTGACTGGAGGGAGGTGGCCCCTTTTATTCACCCCGGAAGGACTCCAGGTGCATCCTGAGGGCTTCTGTAGCCACACCCCTGTGTGGCGGAAGCTCTGTCGGCGTATCTGGAAGTCCTCCGGGTGTCCCCAATACTCTTCCCCCTAGCACTTCCGGGTGTGGCGGAAGTACTGAGGTCCAGGGCTCCCAAGGCATCGGATCCACTGTACTCCAATATATATATCAGCCTTCTTTTAAAACATCTAATATGGCCCGGGTTTGTCGTCCATATAGCAATTGAAAAGGTAAGAACCCTGTGGAGGCTTGTGGGACTTCTTGATATCCAAAAAGGACGAGGGGGAGGATCTGATCCCAGTTCCTTCCGTTCTCATTGACTACCTTACGCAACATCTGTTTGAGAGTTTGATTGAACATCTCTACAAGACTGTCGGTTTGAGTATGATATACTTTAAATGCTTTATTTGAAGTAGCTTGGCAGTCTCCCTGAACGTCTGCGAGGTGAAAGGTGTCCCTTGATCCATCAGGATTTCTTTAGGGATGCCACTTAGCGCAAAGACCCCTACTAATTCCAGTGCGATAGTTTTTGAAATAGCTGAGCTCAGCGGAACAGCTTCCAGAAACCGGAATCTGCTTCAATTGACACTCTGGGCAGGATGTGCAAAAGTGGTGGACCTCCTCATTAATCCCGGGCCAAAAGAATCAGAGCTTAATTTGCTCTAGTGTTTTTTCGGGTCCCAAATGGGCTCCCAGGAGATGGGTATGTGCAAGTTCACAGACTTGTCACCGTTAAGTCCGTGGTACTATCAATAGTGACCTCATCTTTCCCTCATGTTCTGTCACCCGGTACAACATGTCATTATTTAACACAAAGTGAGGACCCTGCGGCATCGGATGTAAGGTGCGTTGGCCGTCTATCAGAACAACTGCATTCTTTGCAAACTTAACGGAGTTGTCGTTCCACTGCTCCCTTTTAAATGAAGCCGGGGTCTATCTGAATTGAAACTGCAGGCGTGTGAGAGGATCGGATTCGACCTCAAGGGGCGGTACTTCATCCCGAGGTGACCCAGTGCTTGTTGATGACGTATATGGCTGAAACTTCCCGGGTGTTCCCCTGTCATCACCAGAGGCCAAACTCTGTTCCCCAGCCGGCTGAGCACACGGCGTGGAAGAAGATGAGGGCGCTGATTCAGAGTCGGTGAATAGACCTAGTGATCGGGGGAAAGAAGCGACTGTATTACCGCTATTAATGTCTGTCCAATCTTTGTCTAGTATCACAGGGAATCGAGAATTATGCATCACCACCACTGTCAACTTTTTCACTATGCCATCCTGACATATGTAGCAGTTGGCGGATCTATAATACCGGAACATCCCCGTGAACACTAATCTTGAGCCACCAAATGGCGAGCAAAAAAAAAAACTTTAGAGAGGTTCAAGATCCAGTTTTTTTGACCTGGGATTAATGAGGAGGTCCACCATTTTTGCATGTCCTGCTCTGAATGTCAATTGCTGCAGATTCCTAGGTTGGACCGTGCTCTTTTAATCCCTTTACCCTTAATAGATGTCCCCTTTGAGCGAATTGGGGTTGACCTGGTGGGACCCCTAGAACCCTTGTCTAGAGGCCATAAATACATAATGTTCCTGGTAGATTATGCTACCCGATATCCAGAAGCTGTTCCCTTGCGCTCAGCTACTTCTAAGGCTATCGCACAGGAGTTGGTAGGGGTCTTTGCGTGGGTTGAAATCCCTAAAGAAATCCTGATGGATCAAGAGACACCTTTCACATCAGAGACGTTCAGGGAGACAGCTAAGTTACTGAAAATAAAACATGGTCTAGTTGAAAGGTTTAATCAAACTCTCAAACAGATGATACGCAAGGTAGTCAGTGAGGACGGAAGGAACTGGGATCAGCTCCTCCCCCTCGTCCTTTTTGCATATCGGGAAGTTCCACAAGCCTCCATGAGGTTCTCACTCTTTGAATTATTGTATGGATGACAACCCCGAGGTATATTGGATATATTAAAAGAAGGCTGTGAGGAGGAGGCCCTTCCATCTATACTTGAATATATCGCACAGTCATTTTCACGTCAATTTCATTTTCACGTCAATTTGCTGAAACCGTGGAAGGAAAGGGATCCTGATCCCTCTTCCGGACAGCCTGCTCACTATTCAGTCATAAATTGAACTATAACTTCGGTGATAATTTGACTTGCCTACAATGACAGGAGCTCGAAGCAGTTATCCTGTCTCTTCTGGAGGTAGTGAATGAAAAGCCCAGATGAAGCTCCCTGGTTGCGCATGACATTGTGACGAAACCAGGGGTTATAGTCAGAGAACACCCATATTGGATTCCCGAAGCAAATAAGGCAGAAGTGGAGTTTGAGATCAAATGAATGCTGGATCTAGGTGTGATAGAAGAGAGTTATAGTCCCTGGTCCAGTCCCTTTGTGTTGGTCAAAAAGCCAGAATGAAGTTTGAGGTTTTGAAATGACTTCTGTCGGCTTAACCAAGTCTCCCAATTCGATGCCTATCCAATGCCGCGAGTGGATGACCTCCTCTAGCAGCTAGGGAATGGCAAATTTTTGACTACTCTTGATATGAATAAGGGGTACTGGCTGGTTCCCTTAACGAATGCTCCAAAGGAAAAGACAGCGTTTAGCACCCCTTAGCGGACATTGGCAGCATTGTGTACTTCCATTACATGGGGCCCCTACTACCTTTCAACATCTGGTGGACAAAGTGCTCCGACTCCATAATTCGTATAATGCTGCCTACTTGAATAACGTTGTCATCTATTCCAGCACATGGAAGGAACACCTACAGCAAGTTAAGGCTGTATTTTGGGCACTAGCGAATGCCAGTCTTCGTATTAATCCAAAGAAATGTTACTTTGGATTGGTCAAGGCCAAATATTTAGGTTACCTAGTGGGCCGAGGTATAGTCAAACCACAATGCTCCACAATAAATGTCATAGTGAATTGGCCCTGTCCGATTACCAAGACTATCACTGGTTTGTACCCTGGTTTTCCAAAAGAGCAATGCCCTTGACAACTCTTAAAAAGAAGGGGAAAACTAATCATGTGGTATGGGATGACACTACAGATGCTGCATTTAGTGACCTTAAGCAGGCCCTTACGTCGGCTCCTATTTTGAAAGCACCTGATTTTTCTTTGCCTTTCATTATCCAGATGGATAGTTTGGACACAGGTCTTGATGCCATGCTGAGCCAGAATGTCGATGGTGTTGAACAACTCATTGTTGGACCAGGAGACCAGGTATGCGGCAGTGGAGCGGGAAGCTTTGGTGATTAAATGGGGGATTACTCAGCTGAGGTACTACCTCTTGGGACGTGAGTTCACCCTGGTGTTTGACCACGCTCCAATTACAGTGGATGACATTACACAGGGATTCAAATGCACAAGTCACAAGGTGGTTTTTAGACCTACAGCCTTACACGTTTTTGGTTGTTTATCACCGAGGTGTACTGCAGGCCAATGCCAATGACCTTTAACAGAGCCATGACCTCACAGACAGGTACGCTTGACCCAATGGGTCTGAGCTGTGTAGGGGGCTGTGTCACACATGTGTGACTAGGAGGGAGCTGAAAGGACCAAGTGGAGGTAATTACTTGCAAGGCCAGGGGGTGGCAGGGTATACTGAACCTGTCTCTGTTATCTCTGCAGGCCAAATACAGGAAAACCTGCCTGATTTAACATCGCTTCCAGTTCCGGACTGACATCAGTTCCGGTTCCTGCCCAGATTGATGTCACTTCAGGTTCTGGCAGCCAGACTGAAATCACTTCCACCATCTTTATTTATCAGTTCAGTTCAATCTGAGAACTCAACCGAGCAACATTACTTATCTTTCTGTTACCCAATTGCAGCCAGTACAATATACGGGTGGCTGCCCCAAACCTTTTTTTTGTGTGTTGAGACTGATTCTTTTACAATATATAAATATATATTAATAAATAAAGCATAATTGTACACAATCATAGCTAAATTGCATTGCTATTTGCAAAATCTCAACTGTGAGGTTACAAGACTTCTTCCTGCCCCCAGGTAGTTCTGAATTTTATCTCAGTGACTAATCTGTAACTTTACCTTTGCAAACATAAAATCAGTACCCTTTCATTTATGGAGAAGGCTCAACAAGATTTACCTCCGTGGGGACCTTGATAAGCTAGGTGTTTTTGTAACCTCTCACTACCATCCACAGACAGTGTGAGGAATTCTCTGATAAGAAGGAAAGCTCATAAAGCTTCAGGTCCAGATGTCATGTCATCCTTGACCACTCATTGAGCCATGGCAATATGTTTAGTCATTTTTGTTATTCCTCTTGAAAATAACATTCACATACCTGGATGCTACAGTAGGAATAGCCAAAAGGAATTTAATGTTTGAAAATTCAATTATTTTGTCTGGATAACACAGATTAGTCACAAAAATGACATAAAAAAGGACCAGAGGCCTCATGTATAAATATTGCATACACCTGTTTCCATGCTCATATCGAGATGTCATAAAGACTAAAATTAGTGTAATGCCACACACATTTTCATGGTAGCCTCAGAACATGCATACGCACTGTCACACATGTGCATGGAAGGCAATCTAAGGGCTTAGCTGAGAGTAAGCTACAGAGACAGGGGTTGATGAATAGCATTAATGCCTTTTCTCCCGCTTTCCTAGACCTTCAAAAGGGAAAACCAGTTAATGCTCTTCCTACTACCAGTACAAGATGACCCCATCCTGCCAACTTTACTTCCCGTCCTATCCCGCCTCTTCCTTCCATTCACCAAACCAGTCTATGTGACTCAGTCTTTTATGCTTACTCTGTTAGTGGTGGTGATAATGTACGGGGTGGATTCCCCAAAACTTTATCATTGTTTTCTATACTTTGTTCACAGCACGTTTCTGCTCGGTTTTGTAAACAAGTGGCACCCAGCGTCAAAGCAGTGCTACTGTTTCTGTGTAGTTTTCCATCCATCCATCCATCCATCCTCCTCCACTTATCCAAGGTCGGATTGCGGGGGCAGCAGCTTGAGCAGAGATGCCCAGACTTCCCTCTCCCCGGCCACTTCTTCTAGCTCTTCCAGGGGAATCCCAAGGCGTTCCCAGGCCAGCTGAGAGACATAGTCCCTCCAGCGTGTCCTGGGTCTTCTCCAGGGCCTCCTCCTGGTTAGACGTGCCCGGAACACCTCACCAGGGAGTCGTCCAGGAGGCATCCTGAACAGATGCCCAAGCCACCTCATCTGACTCCTCTCGATGCGGAGGAGCAGTGGCTCTACTCTGAGCCCCTCCCGGATGACTGAGCTTCTCACCCTATCTTTAAGGGAAAGCCCAGACACCCTGCGGAGGAAACTCATTTCAGCCGCTTGTATTCGCGATCTCGTTCTTTTGGTCACTACCCATAGCTCATGACCATAGGTGAGGGTAAGAACATAGATCAACTGGTAAATTGAGAGCACTGCCTTAAGGCTCAGCTCCTTTTTCACCATGACAGACCGATGCAGAGCCCGCATCACTGCGGACGCCGCACCGATCCGCCTATCGATCTCATGCTCCATTCTTCCCTCACTCGTGAACAAGATCCCGAGATACTTGAACTCCTCCACTTGGGGCAGGATCTCGCTACCAACCCTGAGAGGGCACTTCACCTTTTTACGGCTGAGGACTATGATCTCAGATTTGGAGGTGCTGATTCCCATCCCAGCCGCGTCACACTCGGCTGCGAACCGATCCAGAGAGAGCTGAAGATCACAGCCTGATGAAGCAAACAGGACAACATCATCTGCAAAAAGCAGTGACCCAATCCTGAATATACCAAACCTGACCCCCTCAATGCCCTGGCTGCGCCTAGAAATTCTGTCCATAAAAGTTATGAATAGAATTGGGGACAAAGGGCAGCCCTGGCGGAGTCCATCTCTCACTGGAAACGGGTTTGACTTACTGCTGGCAATGCGGACCAAGCTCTGGCACCGATCGTACAGGGACCGAACAGCCCTTATCAGGGGGTCCGGTACCCCATACTCTCGGAGTACCCCCCACAGGATTCCCCGAGGGACACGGTCGAATGCCTTTTCCAAGTCCACAAAACACATGTAGACTGGTTGGGCAAACTCCCATGCACCCTCCAGGACCCTGCTAAGGGTGTAGAGCTGGTCCACTGTTCCGGGACCAGGGCGAAAACCACACTGTGGTCCGACGGACCCTCCTCTCCAGGACCCCCGAATAGATTTTTCCAGGGAGGCTGAGCAGTGTGATCCCTCTGTAGTTGGAACACACCCTCCGGTCCCCTTTCTTAAAGAGGGGGACCACCACCCCGGTCTGCCAATCCAGAGGCACTGTCCCTGATGTCCATGCAATGTTGCAGAGGCGTGTCAACCAAGACAGTCCTACAACATCCAGAGCCTTGAGGAACTCCAGGCGTATCTCATCCACCCCGGGGCCCTGCCACCAAGGAGTTTTTTGACCACCTCGGTGACCTCAGTCCCAGAGATGGGGGAGCCCACCTCTGAGTCCCCAGGCTCTGCTTCCTCATTGGAAGGCATGTTAGTGGGATTGAGGAGGTCTTCGAAGTACTCCCCCCACCGACCCACAACGTCCCGAGTAGAGGTCAGCAGTGCACCATCCCCACCATATACAGTGTTGACACTGCACTGCTTCCCCTTCCTGAGACTCCAGATGGTGGACCAGAATTTCCTCGAAGCCGTCCGAAAGTCATTCTCCATGGCCTCCCCAAACTCCTCCCACGCTTGAGTTTTTGCCTCAGCAACCACCAAAGCCGCATTCCGCTTGGCCTGCCGGTACATATCAGCTGCCTCCAGAGTCCCATATGACAAAAGGTTCCTGTAGGACTCCTTCTTCAGCTTGATGGCATCCCTCACCGCAGGTGTCCACCAACGGGTTTGGGGATTGCTGCCACGACAGGCACCAACCACCTTACGGCCACAGCTCTGGTCAGCTGCCTCAACAATAGAGGCACGGAACATGGCCCATTCGGACTCAATGTCCCCCACCTCCCTTGGGATGTGGTCGAAGTTCGGCCGGAGGTGGGAGTTGAAGCTACTTCTGACAGGAGGCTCTGCCAGATGTTCCCAGCAGACTCTCACAACACGTTTGGGCCTACCAGGCCTGACTGGCATCCTCCCCCACCATCGAAGCCAACTCACTACCAGGTGGTGATCAGTTGACAGCTCCACCCCTCTCTTCACCCGAGTGTCCAAGACATGTGGCCGCAAGTCCGACTACACGACCACAAAGTCGATCATCGAACTGAGGCCTAGGGTGTCCTGGTGCCAAGTGCACATATGAACACCCCTATGCTTGAACATGGTGTTCGTTATGGACAATCCATGACGAGCACAGAAGTCCAATAACAAAACACCACTCGGGTTCAGATTGGGGGGGCCATTCCTCCCAATCACGCCCTTCCAGGTCTCACTGTCATTGCCCATGTGAGCATTGAAGTCTCCCAGCAAAATGAGGGAGTCCCCAGAAGGTATGCCCTCTAGCACCCCCTCCAGGGACTCCAAAAAGGGTGGGTATTCCAAATTGCTGTTCGGCGCATACGCGCAAACAACAGTTAGGACCCGTCCCCCCACCCGAAGGCGGAGGGAGGCTACCCTCTCGTCCACCGGGGTAAACCTCAATGAACAGGCTCCAAGTCGGTGGGCAATAAGTTTACCCACACCTGCTCTGCGCCTCTCACCGGGGGCAACTCCAGAATGGTAGAGAGTCCAGCCCCTCTCAAGTAGATTGGTTCCAGAGTCCAAGCTGTGCGTCGAGGTGAGTCCAACTATATCTAGCCGGAACCCCTTGACCTCGCGCACTAGCTCAGGCTCCTTCCCCTTCAGAGAGGTGACATTCCACGTCCCAAGAGCCAGCTTCTGTAGCCGAGGATCGGACCTCCAAGGTCCCCACCTTTGGCCACCACCCAACTCACACTGCACCCGACCTCCTTGGCTCCTCCCATAGGTGGTGAGCCCATGGGAAGGGGGACCCACGTTGCCTCATCGGGCTGTGCCCGGCCAAGCCCCATGGGTGCAGGCCCGGCCACCAGGTGCTTGCCATCGAGCACCACCTCCAGGCCTGGATTCAGAGGGGGGCCCTGGTTACCCACGTCCAAACAAGGGAAAACGCCGTCCAAAGTTTTCATTCATCATAGAAGGTTTGTTTAACCGCTCTTTTGTCTCATCCCTCACCTAGGACCAGTTTGCCTTGGGTGGCCCTAGAAATTAATTGCATATGTTTCAAGTTTAAAGCACTTTGTTGTAATCAATCTGTATAAATATAATGGTGCATGGAATGGCCAAACTATTCCAACTACCATGGCTGCTTTAGCAATTTTAGAAGACATTGCAAATAGAAGAATTAGAAGAGAGCACATATTTAGAAATCATACTGATTCTTGTCCCATGATGATTACCTGGCTTCCAAGTCATTTTAGACTTCTAAGAGTTATCTTGGAGCTATGTGCTGAACTGGGGCAGACTTTACAAAGGAAAACTCTGAGGAATAAGCTCTACCTGCTCCTTTGCAAGTTCTGTCCACCTTTGGGTTTTTAGCCACAGGACCTTTTCAACGTGAACCGATCAGGTATTTCTCAGTCATCACTGAGTCACGCCATGCCAGCTGAATGATATTATCTACTTGTCATCCACATATCAGCAGCCCCATCCCGTTTTCGAAATGTAATTGGAGAGATCGACTAAAGGCGCCTTTAAAAAATGAATTTGCTCATTTAAATAGGGAGCATTTCCACTCTATTATTGTGAAAATTATCTGTGATGCATAAATGTATCTCATTAATATTGTGTCAAGATATATAAGTGTCTCGCCAATAATTGCTTATTATGTGCTCAAACAGTGTGAGCTCCAAAATACTGCTACCTCCTCCAGTGGTTTTTGTGAACTGCAACTCACCTTTTCAAGTCAACTTTGATATCTGACAACTTCTTTTTTTATTTCAAGCACTGTGTGACTTTCTGAACTTGAACTTTTGAGTGCCTTCACCATGCTGTGCCACTCCATCAATTTCCTTTTGTTGCTTATACCACTGCTCAAGCTACCAAATAGTATGTTTTCCCTTAACTCCACTTAACTGAGCAGTTAACATTTGGTGAAATTCTTCTTTTTTACACATGCTTTAACCATTGTCTTTTAACGAAACACTAATCAGAAGGGGCTGTTTGTATTGATTTGCATATTCAAATAGGCAAAATTCTGGAAGGAGTCAGGTTAAGGCTGGGGGCTTGTGAATGTGCATTAAAATTCACGTTGATTGGAACTTATAAAGGAAAAGTGCATACAACTTTTTTTTATGCATCTGAATTTTTTGTGCTTAAGCACATTTCTAGTTTTGTTCATGTACCATGTTTTAGTGTGAATTCTACATAAGGCGTCATACATGAGGATCCTGATGATGACCTGAGAGAAAAGACAAAACAGTAGTGAGAAAATAAGTCAAGGTTCATAAATGGGTAGTCAAAAATATTGTATTGTAAAAACCAAATAAGAAACAAAAATTGAAGTCATGAAAAAGCTGAAAAACACATCAAAACCATGAGATCAAAATCAAAAGCACAAGAAAAATGAATCTTGACCTAACATTTATATATGAATTATGTACAGTTAATACAAAATAGCCTAGAGAATTATAACTGCTATGATGAGCCCTTTTTCATGTGCAAGGGGTATACTTGGTAACAATTAATTTCAAATGAACAATAGTGTATTCAAAGAACAGTGAAAATGAGCCAGTGTTTTTCAATGCTTATTAAACATATTGTATCTGTTAAGAGGTAAACTTTTAACTCCTAATGTCTATCAATGCCATTTGCTTTACTCTGGGGATAAAGTACATTTTAACAAATAGTTAGACATACAGATCAGAGGAACTCTTTCACTTTTGTAAACAATTGTCAGAGTTCATTCCTTCTTCATCCTGTCTACATCCAATGATGCTTATTCTAATAAAAAGTTAAGACATATCCTTTGAAGAATTAGTTTCAGCACAGTCATACTCAGAAATAAATGTCTGTTATTTTAGAAGGAATTTAACTTCATAATTTATTAGTAGCCTGTGGCTTATATCACTAAAGACAAAGGGAAGGGTTTTCTATTCAAGAAAGTAAAAGTACAGAAAAGTAAATCTGGTAGATTAGCACTACGGTTTCGTACAGGAAGACAACTTTGGACCAAACTGTTACTATAGTATCCAAGGAATGAAAAAAACATGCATCTAGGATGTTGAGATAGATATTTCTTCAGCCTGAAAAGGCTGTTTATGCTTTGACGTCAAGGTAGTGATATAACTTATAACAAGAGTTACCTGAGCACTATTTCTTTCTTCCATGCCGAATCTTTTCTCTCTGTGCACTCTTGATAGCACCCAGGGCTAAATTACTAAATCAGAGACACAGCAACCATGTGGCATAGTTGTTTTCATATGGATGCTGCCCATGCCTGATTTTCTTTCCACTTAGTGTTGTAGCTCAGTCTTTACAATGACATGAACCCACAAGCAATAATAAACAGTAAACTCTCATACATTCAAGATAAAGGAATATTTTTCAGACTGAAAGAATATTTATGCTTATGAATTTAGAAGTGACATCAATACCTTGGAAAATAAAAATAAAGTAAGACTAAAAACTGTGCAGGCAACATATTTAAGAACTATTTCTATATATAGAAAGCTAAATTATTTGAATTCTGAGGCGATTAAATAAATCCGGCTATGACAGTGTTTCATTTTTAAGTGTTTTAGTTAAAAGTTAGTTTCTAACTTTTTTTTCCATGCAGAAAAAGTAATTATTTACTGGCCACATTTTCTTTAGCAACTTAGTTGAGTTTGTGAGGGGCTATATTCTCTCCATTACATGTCAGGCAGGAAACCATCTGGATGGATCTCCAGTCCTGTAGATAGATAGATAGATAGATAGATAGATAGATAGATAGATAGATAGATAGATAGATAGATAGATAGATAGATAGATAGATAGATAGATAGATAGATAGATAGATAGATAGATAGATAGATAGATAGATAGATAGATAGATAGATAGATAGATAGATAGATAGATAGATAGATAGATATTTGCCCCAGAGGGAAATCTGGCTTTCATGCCAACCTCAAAAACATAGCCATGTTCACTCACGTTTGGCCCATTTACAGTCACAAGTTAATTTGGGATGTAGGAGGAAAACTGAAATACACAGAACCCTATGCTCCTGAAGGTGTAAATCAGAAGGGCTAACTGATACTGTGTCACAGCATAAAATAAGATGTGTTCTGTAAAGAAAAAGTAACTGAACTTATTCCTAGGGGATAAAATGATGTCATAGGGGCAGTTTACAAAATGTAGTCCTTCAGCTGTATACATTGTTAAAAAGCTATTGTGCTGTAAAACTACATATTACTCCAATTTTGGTTATCAGCTTGAATAACAGAACTTTTAAGTTTTCTTGTCTAGTCAGTTGTGCAATATACGTATAAAACAATTATCCCTAGTATTATCAGCATCCTTTACTTTTATATTCCATGAAATTAGTCTATTGTTACTTTCACCACATTACAACTGAGATAACAATAATTTCTGTGACCATCATCAACAGTATCATACTGTTTTTAGAAACTATCAAAAATGGGTAGTGTGTTAAAGACAAGACACCAAAATTACCCTTTGCAATCTAAAATTACATCATGCGGTACTGTCACTAAGAATGTGGGTTTGCATCATGGCAGCATTATGATAAACCACAAAAAGACAAGAGACAGAAAAGCACCTGGGATGAATTTAAAAAGATAACATGTTTCTTCTTTATCAAACCATAAACCTTTAGCCCAGACAGTACTTGTAATTGTATAATTACATAATAACATTAAGTCATCAGGACCAAAAATGACTAATCCTGTCTGGTTTGTTTAGAAGGAAGTGCTAGGAATAGATTTATTTTTACAGTGGAATGCATAACTCTGTTTAAAACCGATTAATGTGTTCTTCATGTAGTGCCAATGTTCAAGTTCCATATTAAATAAAGCTTTCCCAGTGGTGGTGTGAATAGGACCTGTCAGTAGGGGTGGTCCTGCTGTACAAGACTTACCTGAATGCAGGCTTAGTTAATTAAATCAAATCATAATAATTATTTATTGTTTTCATTTTCACTATGACTAGATAGGTTTATTATTGAATGTGGTCTTATCCATGTAGATCAGTGAAATACAGCAAATAAAGAAAAGAAAGAGTTTTCCAATACATAGTTATTAGTAACTAGACTTGAATATAACATTTGTTCATAAAGAAACCAATCTTTTCCAGTTGCCTCCACACAGCAAGGTCCCAAACCACTGTTTTAGATCCTTTGCTGTATAAGTTTGATTTTTTTTCCTTTGGGGATTTGACATAAATATTAGTAATCAATATAGTAGTTTTAGTTTGAACAGTTAAATAAATATATCATTATTTAGTCGTCTTCATTTAGGTGCAATGAACTTAGTTCCTTCATGAAAATCTGTTTTTAGGGTTGGCGTTTGTATAGCTAGCTGAAGGTTTCTATTATTGCATACAGGGATTTTCTAATGCATTCCAAACCTAGAACAGCTTAAGTCAAAATGATACAAAAACATTATCATGCTACTTTGTAATTTATTTATTAAAAAAGAGTTAAATATAGAAGCTCCGATAAATATAAAAACTGATTAAAGCATTTTTTGAAGAACAGCATGTATGCATACATGCACAGCGTACTTTCCATCAATATTGGGAACATTCAATGTGCTAATGTATCCTTGAAATAATAAAATCTTAAACACTAATATTGGATGGGATGGTATGGTAGAACAGTGATTAGTATTAGTGCCACTTCATGAATCCAGCATATTGTTTCTGCTTATTGTTTGTGTGGGTTTTCCCTTAATATCCCTAAAGACATGCAGTTTAGGTTAATTGGTTTTGATGATTGGTGGCATAAGTGCACCCTGTTATGGCCTTTTAGATTTAAATTAAATTCAGTTTTTTCTTATTGTCCCAAGAGGTTCATTTGGTTTGTCAGTAGGTTTTACAGAGAGAAAACAACGTAACAGTAAGAACAAATCTTTAAGAATACAGCCATCAAGCATTAACTTAGTATAAATAAATACAGTAAAAAAATAGCAGCAGACATCACACATATGGTGAAACATTACATCAAACATATTCCAGATAAAGATTAAAGCAACATTTAGACTTGACTGATGAGTGATGCAAATGATCGTGATTTACTGTAAGCCTGTGAAAATGTAAGCTTGTGAAAGTTGGACTGGTTGCTTTTTATCCTTGAAACCCTGTTCTGTATGGCAACAACTGAAATTGAGAATGTGGGTGAGTACTGTACGACAAAATACCCCCTGCTTTCTGTAATACTTGCTTATTAAAAATGTTTCTTAGATTTGACTGTTGAGACACTGTAATAAGAGTGCTCAATTTAACAATTTGATTATTCTGTTTTTGTTGTTTACATTAAGATTAGCAAACCAGGCCAGCAGGACATAAAATGGAATCAACACAAGATTTATAAAAAAGTGACATAATGGTACGACTCATGTTAAAAAGACTCCGCTTCCTAAAACTCTCACCTTGGAGTACTGTAGTGCACCCTCCACCCATCCTTCTGCTGATACCAGCATAGGAGAGAGTTTACCCCAACCCACATTTACAGCAGCCCAGGTAAGCAGAGAGCTGAGGAGACTTTGTGCCAGCAAAGCAGCGGGTCCAGATGGAGTATCGCCACGACTGCTGAAGGCCTGTGCGTTGGAGCTGGGGAGTCCTCTACAGCGCATCTTCAACCTGAGCCTAGAACAGGGGATTGTCCCGAGGCTTTGGAAAACATCTTGCATCACCCCAGTCCCAAAGGTATCACATCCTAGTGAGCTGAATGACTTCCGGCCTGTCGCTCTGACGTCGTATGTGATGAAAACCATGGAGCGGCTGTTGCTTCACCACCTGAGGCCACAGGTCCGCCACGCCCTTGACCCTCTGCAGTTCGCATACCAGGAGAAGGTGGGAGCGGAGGATGCCACCATCTACATGCTACACCGATCCCTCTCCCACTTGGACAGAGGCAGTGGTGCTGTAAGAATTATGTTTCTGGACTTCTCTAGCGCCTTCAAAACCATCCAACCTCTGCTCCTCAGGGACAGGCTGGCAGAGATGGGAGTAGATTCATACCTGATAGCATGGATCATGGACTATCTTAAAGACAGACCTCAGTATGTACGTCTCGGGAACTGCAGGTCTAACATTGTGGTCAGCAACACAGGAGCGCCGCAGGGGACTGTATTTTCTCCGGTCCTGTTCAGCCTATATACATCGGACTTCCAATATAACTCAGATTCCTGGTACGTGCAAATGTTCGCTAATGACACTGCTATTGTGGGCTGCATCAGGAGTGGGCAGGAGGAGGAGTATAGGGACCTTATCAAGGACTTTGTTAAATGGTGCGACTCAAACTACCTACACCTGAACACCAGCAAAACCAAGGAGCTGGTGGTGGATTTTAGGAGGCCCAGGCCCCTCATGGACCACTTGATCATCAGAGGTGACTGTGTGCAGAGTGTGCAGACCTATAAATTCCTGGGAGTGCAATTGGATGATAAATTGGACTGGACTGCCAATACTGATGCTCTGTGTAAGAAAGGACAGAGCCGACTATACTTCCTTAGAAGGCTGGCGTCCTTCAACATCTGCAATAAGATGCTGCAGATGTTCTATCAGACTGTTGTGGTGAGTGCCCTCTTCTACGCGGTGGTGTGCTGGGGAGGCAGCATAAAGAAGAAGGACGCCTCATGACTGGACAAACTGGTGAGGAAGGCAGGCTCCATTGTAGGCATGGAGCTGGACAGTTTGACATCCGTGGCAGAGCGACCGGCACTGAGCAGGCTCCTGTCAATAATGGAGAATCCACTGCATCCACTGAACAGTATCATCTCCTGACAGAGGAGCCGCTTCAGCGACAGTCTGCTGTCATTGTCCTATTGATCTATCTATCTATCCAGTAGAGGTGTTACTCCCTTTTAGCAAATAGCTTCTATATGGTCAGTTTTTAGTCTATAATTGTCCCCAGACAATTATAACTGTCAAAAATCTGTCAAACAAAATGTATACAAGTAGAAAAGACTTGTCACATCAGTTGACAATATACCTGGAGCAGGACTGGTGTTATTCAAATTCAGTAGACTTGCAATCACTGAGTCACCAGTTGACAAAATCATTTACCACTGGAGCAGAACTGTTTTTATTCTAATTCAGTACGCTTAAAATAACTGAGTCACCAGCAAATTTTAAGATGAATCTGTTTTCAAATTGTACTTGCACAATCAATGCTACCCATTGTGTTATTGTAACACAGCACAAGACATAGTGACATTCTTTGTATTCTGTGAGATTTATGTCAATACTTATGTTGCAATTAGGAGCATACACCTTCTGCATATTAACCAATATGCAGCATTAACCAATCTCTCTCTCTCATTCTTCCTAGGGCACAAAGCGGAAGCGGAAGTAGAAGCAGACAATGGCCGACGGTGAGATGAATCGCGTTTCAGTCGTAGTAGAGGAACTCCAGGCACTTGACAAACAGATTCAGAAACTCCTGTCCAGACAAAGATACCTTAGAGATCTGAAGGCTCGGCTGCTGGATAAACCGTCCTCGCCATCTGTAATCGGCGTAACATCAACCCCGCGTTGTGCCGCTCAAGTGAACTTCACCCCCGCGCCTCGTAGGAGCGACACCGATGATGACCTCGGCGTATTTCAGCTATGCAGGCGGGGGTTCAAGGCCAGAACACCTCCATCGGCACAGGCAAGCATCTTAACTCAGAACTGGTTCGACCCTCTCCGCATCCCCAGTTCGCCTTCAGCTCCTGGTGATGTAATAGTGGTAGGTGACTCTATTGTTAGAAACCTCAATATCGCATGCCCTAATAGAAAATCATTTGTTTCTTGCTTTCCCGGTGCTCGTGTCCGAGATGTGATGAAACGTGCACCGGCAATCTACGAGAAGCACAAGAAAAGGGCAGTTGGAGCAATTGTTTTGCATGCCGGCATGAACGATATAAGGCACCGACAATCAGAAATCCTCAAGGCTGACTTCACAGCATTAATTAAAGACACAAAGGAGAGGACCCCATCGGTAAAGATCTTCATTTCGGGTCCGCTGTCTCTCGTCAGACGATCAAACGAGTACTACAGTCGTCTGCTCGGATTAAACAACTGGCTGCAGGGCTTCTGCAAGAATCAAGACATCGGGTTCATCAACAACTGGGACCTCTTTTGGGAAAGACCACATTTCTTCAAGCGAGATGGCCTGCATCCGAACAGTTTCGGTGCCCGGGTCCTCTTCAAAAACATATCTAAGGTAATTCATTTATCGTGACTATCTATCTCTGCTCTTAACCCTTTCCGAAATGCTACTGCTGTGCTAGGACATGATAACTGTTTAACACTAGAATTACCAGAGCCTACGAAAAAACTCGTCAATCCGTCCCACCTTAAATCGCGTCTTAAATCCGTTTGCACCTCTCCGCCAGAGTCCTTTGTCATCTAAATGTGCTGATAGACAAAAGCTACTAGCAGCCAGCTATTCCATCCCCCCACCGACTTAGAACGAATTTCTCCTAGCTCATGCCTTGCCTTGATTTGATTATCTGGGATTGAAGTGGAGTTTTAGAGTGGAAATAATATAGTGTTATTTGGAATACACGCATTTCATGTGTGTTCCGTTTCTATAGTAGTCTGTGCAAGCACATTTTTAAAACAGAAACGTTTTTCATATTCTAATAGTAAATGACAAAATGTAGGCATAAACTATATAACGTATGAAGCCTGAAGTCCATATATCAAAGAAACACTTTCACAAAAGGTACAAATAAGAGAACACGTGCGCTTTTATTCAAAAATATAACTGCACAAAAAAAAAAAGCCACGTTAGCATGCCACATTGACATTCTTACTACAGCTGCTGCGGTGGAGTAATGGTATCAGCTCCTGACTGGGGATCAGAGGGTGGCAAGTTCAATCCCACACGGCTCCACTTCGAGAAGTGAACTGCTCTTATTCTTACAATTTTAGAATAACAACATAAATTTGATTTCAATCTGTAACAGCCGGTGTAACTTATGATACTGGTAAAGGTTAGCTTTTTTTTTTTTTTTTAATTCACTTTTCATTCTCGCAGTCGCATTCAGAATCAATCCATACAACCCCATCTGACATAAAGATGCGCTATAGGTCTGCAGTGTACCACGATGCATACTACCGCCCCCCCCCCCCCCCCCCAAAAGGGTTCTGACTCACAAACGCTGGCGAAGCTGCCTTCTTCGTATCTCACCGTCACTTGAAATCAGCAGTTCTTAGCTGCTTATCAATCCATACAACCCCATCTGACACAGCTGTTTTCACATAAATAAAAGTGTACTTTTATTCAAGACTATAACCGAAGAATAAAGAAAGCAAGTTACAGTTGGTGGTTGATACGACAGCTTGCGTGGTGCAATGTTAAGAACTGCTGATTTCAAGTGACGGTGAGATACGAAGAAGGCAGCTTCGCCAGCGTTTGTGTGTCAGAACCCTTTGGGGGGGGGGGGGGGGACTTCAGGCTTCATACGTTATATAGTTTATGCCTACATTTTGTCATTTACTATTAGAATATGAAAAACGTTTCTGTTTTAAAAATGTGCTTGCACAGACTACTATAGAAACGGAACACACATGAAATGCGTGTATTCCAAATAACACTATATTATTTCCACTCTAAAACTCCACTTCAATCCCAGATAATCAAATCAAGGCAAGGCATGAGCTAGGAGAAATTCATTCTAAGTCGGTGGGGGGATGGAATAGCTGGCTGCTAGTAGCTTTTGTCTATCAGCACATTTAGATGACAAAGGACTCTGGCGGAGAGGTGCAAACGGATTTAAGACGCGATTTAAGGTGGGACGGATTGACGAGTTTTTTCGTAGGCTCTGGTAATTCTAGTGTTAACAGAATCTTCTATAAAAGTGCACAACATAAATACTGTAATAACCAATCTCAATGCACGTAGAAAATCTAGGCAATACGGCATAAACACCAATAATTTAATAAAATCACTACTTTAGATGAACAATGTATTAAAGCTATAAAAACAGATTATAGATTAAACAAAAAATACACACAGAGCGGCGCTAATAGAAATAACTTAGTTCCTGTTCCAAATATCAATAACGCACATAGTATTCATCTCTGCCCCTCCGAAACATTAAATATGGCTCTATTAAATGTTAGAGCTTTAACTAACAAGACTTTTTTTATCAACGATCTTATTAGTGATAAAAAAATAGATTTCATTGCACTAAGTGAAACGTGGCTTAACTCAGATGGGGCAGCTGTTTTAATCGAATCTGTGCCTCCGGATTACAGTTTTACTCGTGCAGATCGCCAAGGAAAAAGAGGTGGTGGCTTGGCAAACATTTACTGAAACCGGTTAAAATGTAAAGATGTCAGTTTTGGTAAATTCAAGTCCTTTGAGTATCTCGCCATTATTATCCATGGAGATTCTCACGTTCTAGTATTATCCGTTTCTAGACCTCCAAAATTCAACGCGTCTTTTTTTGAGGAATTCTCTGACTTAATGTCAATTTTAATTACGAACTATGACACACTCTTAATAGTCGGCGACTTTAATTTTCATATAGATAATCAGTGTGACCAAAAAGTAAAAGAATTTATGAACCTCCTGGACTCTTTCAATTTGAGACAGCTCGTTAATCAGCCTACACATAAAGCAGGTCATACGTTAGACTTAGTGATTCCTAAAGGACTAAAAGTTGATATAAAGCAGGTCATTGATACAGGTCTATCAGACCATTTTCTTCTACTTTTTAATATAGAAATAATGATTAAACACTCATGAGAAGCATATTATTAAAAAACGCTTCTTTGACTCATCAGCAGCTTTAAAACTTACAAACATTCTAAGCAATCAGTCTGTTTATAGTGCCAACTATAATAGCGAGGATAATGTAAATAGTAAGGTGGAAAGATTTAATACTAAGGTGAGAGCTGCTGTTGACATAGTTGCACCTGAAAAGACAGTTAAAAAATTTTCTGCCATTGTTATACCATGGAAGACCCAAAGAGTGTCTGATTTAAAGAGAACATGCTGTAGAGCTGAGCGTAAATAGAGGAAGACTAAACTAACTATCCACTATGAAATATTAAAAGTTAAAATAACAGAATACAATAACACAGTCCGTCTTGAGAGGCGCTGCTATTTCTCTAAGATTATAAATAACAATGCTAGTAATCCCAAAGTCTTATTCTCGACGATTGATCATCTGTTAAACCCAGGTAACTCAAAGGAATGCCTCCTAAGTACTTCCAGTAAAACCTGTGAGGCTATTGCTGTATTTTTCAATCAAAAAATTAATGATATTAGAAATAACATAGTATATCTCCCCAACACTAAGGATCCTCCTAAACCCCAGTATTCCGTTAAAAACAAATTAAACTCTTTCACTAGGATAGATTTACCTGATTTACATAAAATAGTTTCTCAAATGAAACCCTCCACCTGCGTCCTTGACCCAATACCAACAAATTTTTTCAAAGAAGTATCGGGCGTGCTAATTGATAATGTTCTTGACATAGTAAATTCGTCATTAGATACGGGTGTCTTCCCAGACTGTCTTAAGACTGCTGTAGTTAAACCCCTACTTAAGAAAAATAATCTCGACCCCTCTGCTCTTGAAAATTTTTGACCCATCTCTAACCTGCCTTTCTTAAGTAAAATTCTAGAGAAGGCAGTCATTATGCAGTTAAATGAGCACCTCAATAAACATGCTATTCTTGATAAATTTCAATCAGGTTTTAGAACAAATCACAGCACAGAAACTGCACTCGATGAGGCGGCCTTCTGCTGTCATGCACCTAAAATCTGGAATAGCCTGCCAGTAGGAATTCGCCAGGCTAATACAGTGGAGCACTTTAAAAAAACTGCTGAAAACACATTATTTTAACATGGCCTTCTCATAACTTCACTGTAATTTAAATCCTGATACTCTGTATATCCAATTCATTATGATAACTATTCATGGTGGCTCTAAAATCTGTACTAACCCCTACTCTCTCTTCTGTTTCCTTTTCCAGTGTCCTTTTGATGGTGGCTTGCGCCACAGGACAATGAGGAGCTGAAGGATTGTCAGCAATAGTATGATGCTGACATCAAACATGAACATCACTGGAACGAGGCAGGTCGGAATCTCCAGAACAGGTGTCAGTTTCACAGTCCATGCAAGTTTATGATGACCAATTTATATTGTCATCACTATCGCTCAATTCAAGCAATAGTTGTAGCCATCATGTTTTTGGTTGAAGGGCCTGCCCTGCTTATGAATATTGATGAGTCACTATAGAGTTACCATAAAGTGGCAGAATGCATAGACATATTCATGATTTTTGGGAGCATGATGTTACTTCATCCACTAGATGGATGCAGAATACTGTCCTGAGAGTTATTCAGGCTTAACACTGCAAAGCAGATCATTAAACGTCACCATGAAATTGGCTTGGGCTTAACTGTATTTACATAGATTTCTGAAACCCAGGTCATGTTCTGGATTAAAGCTAATGAGGTTTAAAATTCCATCTGGTCACCCTACCAAACTGAAGAACAAATTAAAATCAGCCAGCATTTGAGATCTAGCTCCTAAGTAGCTTTGAGAATGTGAATGTTAACACCATTACATTGTATATTTAAATCAACAAATTTTACAAGTACTCAATTCACTTACTTGTTAAAGAAGGTTGTGTGGAACCCAAATGTGATGAGGGAGATTTAGAAGTCTGTTTGGGCAGTGAAGGCAATTGGAGTGAATAACAAGATGAATCTCAGAATCTGCAGTCTTCAGGGTCAGTGCTCTTTCCTTCAATATTCTCCTTGAAACTTACCTGGATTGGGAATATCAAAGTTAAATCAAATTTCATGGCTTTTATTTTTTTGATGAACTTTAATAAATCAAAAATAATGATTACCAAAAAATGTCTTTCTTGATAACTGCAGCCATACTTGCCAGCAGTTGTCTTTTTAAGAGGAATCTAAACACATGCAGTATATGCACAACACAAGCTTATTACAGCTTTGTTTCAGGAAAATATAAATTAACAGGATACTTGCGGGGCGGCACGGCGGTGCAGTGGGTAGCGCTGCTGCCTCGTTGGGAGATCTGAGGACCTGGGTTCGATTCCCGGGTTCTCCCTGCGTGGAGTTTGCATGTTCTCCCCGTGTCTGCGTGGGTTTCCTCCGGGGGCTCCGGTTTCCTCCCACAGTCCAAAGACATGCAGGTTAGGTGGATTGGCGATTCTAAATTGTCCCTAGTGTGTGCTTGGTGTGTAGGTGTGTTTGTCTGTGTCCTGCGGTGGGTTGGCACCCTGCCAGGGATTGGTTCCTGCCTTGTGCCCTGTGTTGACTGGGATTGGCTCCAGCAGACCCCCGTGACCCTGTGTTCGGATTCAGCGGGTTGGAAAATGGATGGATGGATGGATGGATACTTGCACCCATGATACTCTGTCTAATGTGTAGAAAACAGCTGAGGAACTACTCATTGTGAAGGTGCAAATCAGCTCCACGTGCCCTATTTGTACGAGAGCCTCTTGAACGCTCACAACTGCCATAGGCTCCACCCAGTGAAAGGGCGCTGTCCTGCCACCGCTGCCAATTGCTGGCTGCACCCAGAGAGAAGACACTCCTGATTGTGATGATCACTCCTGCTTCCAGGTCACTCAACAGGAGTGATCTCTGAGCCCCTTCCTGAGTGATGGCAATGCACTACTCCCTGAGGCTCTATTCCCATCTACCTACTCTCTCTAAACACCAGCTCAGTCCCGCTCCTGTCTTTTCCTCAGTCGCATTAACCTCCAGTCTTCTCCCCTTGTTTTCTTCCCGGGATCATTCTCTCTTTTCTTTTCTCTTTTTCTCCAGATGACTTTCTTTCCCTTGGTCCTCCTCCTTTTGTGCTTGCTTGTTCTTATAGGACACTGTGGGCGCAGCTTCTCAATCGCATGCCACAGGAAGCCAATGAAGCAATTGAAACAGATCGCACCCTCACGTGCAGGTGTGTCTTGCCCAATCACTCCACCAACTCCCCGTAGTTGCATGAGTATGCACACCCAGGGAGAATGAGCCAGCCGGCCTTTAACCTGCAATTGCTTAGCGCTTTGAGTAGTGAGAAAAGCGCTATATAAATGCAAAGAATTAGAATTAGAATTATTTACTTATTAAAAATTGGGCTCCGAATTATCAATCTGTGGACCTGCCATATCACACTCATATATGACATTTTTATATTATGTAACTGGATAATGTAAATCTCAATCAGGTATTCATGTCTCAGTATCAACAAATGTAGCAAGTCCTAGAGTTACAAACATTTCCAGAATAAATACTGAATTATTGAAATACTGTACAGGTAGTTACAGATAATGCTGCGAATCAAGGATTCACCATGCAGAGTTACTGATATTTATACCTTGTAGAAGGAAAATTATTCAAAGATTCAAGTCATTTTTTATCAGGGTGCATCTGTCTTTACCCACTGTAGATCATTATGCATAGAGTACCTACAAAGAAGTAATTACAAATATATTATTAGACAAAGAAGAGCAAAGGAACTGTCACTTATGCAATTATTTCCCAATTCCCGTTCTTTCTTCCTCAGACCATATATTTTCTAGGCTACTTATCTTGGTAAAAAAGTAAGAGATGCCCTCAGCAGATTTTAAGGCAGCAAAGACCTCAAGACTAAAAAATCTTTTGTTTGTGAATGTCAGTTATTTTAAAGGATTTTTTCCTGAAACTGAAACCTACACATAAAAAATCTCTAATCATTTAGCAGTGTGTGGCATAAATCACTAATACAGCTGCCAAAGGTTCTCTATGCAAGTACAGAAAAAGTAAAGATAGATAAGTTTGGTAGATTTTCAGCAACGTGGAAGAAGCAGCTTCTACCAAATTGTTACTGCAACTGCTATTCCCAAGAAGTGCAAAAACATACATCCAGCCTAAGACTATTTATGTTTGGAAGTTGTATTGAAGAGTCCTCTGGATAGCACCCTGGGCCAAAGTACTAACTCATAATTATGGCAACCACGTGGTAGAGGTTTTTTCCTGTTCATGCTAACAAATACTTGTTTTGTTTCCCTGAGGGTTTAATTTCAGACTTGCACTGACTTGCACCCACTACCAATAATGAAAAGCAAGCTCTAATCCAACCAAGGTAAATGAATATTCATTTAGCCTGAAATGATATTTGTGTCTTTGACTTTAGCAAATCACATCAATAAAATGAAAAATTAAAATAAAAATAAGATTCCATCAAAATTGTGTTTTATTTTTCAAATTAAGTAAGTCTAAAAACTGCATGAACAATACATACAGTATGCCACATGAAGGATAAAAAAATACCTTAAAACATGTGTTAGACAGCAGATAGTGAGAGTTCTTTTAGCTCAGCTGTGTTTTCCAAGTGAAGTGCCATATTTTAAGAAATAGTGTTTTCTCAGTGCCTATTTAAACTATAAAGAATGTTAATGCTGAGTATACATGTACAGATCAGTGTATTATTGGCATTGAAATTTGCTGAATTTAATGACAAAGACATTTCCACCTTGATACTACACATTGGAGCTAGCTGCATTAATTTTTAGCAAACCTGAATATTAAAAAGGATCTGCATTAAAGAAAGAAGCCAGTAATTATTTTGTCTGGTCTTATAACACTATTATACAGAAGACATAATCCATTAAGTCTGTATTCTTTTAACTACTGGTTTGCATAATTACTCTGGAGGTAAGAAAAATAAAAACATTTTGAATGCAGCAAAATGTGTTGCAGAAGATTGTAGCAGCAGAAGAACAAAACACTAACAAGCCCTACACATTTACCTGAGGAAAGGAGCATAGGCTCCATAATCAATACTGAATGTTTTTTTTCCTCACTTTACCATATGTGGTGAAAGTGCCTTCATTGATTAGCTCCCAAAAAAGTCAAAGTACATTTTTTAGTCTGCACATGTCTGTTGCACTCTGTCAGCCTACGCATATATTTGCTTTGCACATGCTATCAGCAGCCATGGGTAGAAGTGTCCACAAAATAAAGTTTCAGAGCAAATGTTTGTGGCATTGCATTTTTCCTTCTGCTTGCTGAAATAATCTGTCTCAATATTTCAGAAATTGCTAAATTTGTGTTGATGAACTGAACATACATTTCTAAACTCAGCAACACAATCTCGAGAACAGTAGGGTAACACATTAAAAGTTACATGGGTTATGTAGTCTGATTACTTTTTAAAGTAACAAGTAACCTAACATAATGCTTATTTTATTGAAGAAAAAATACTTGTGTTGTTATTATTTAAACAGCACTGGGCATAAGGCAAGAAGCACACATACTGGGTCCTTCACAGGGTCCAGTCACACAGCCTCAAAGGAAATAACTTGCTGCATGAAATCCTGTAACAGAAAACTATGAATAAAGAGTCAAGGTGACCAAACATATTTATAAAACACAAGTAAATTATCACAAACATCATGCTTCTTTTCTGATTCTTGATGGCTTCTGGTGATGTTAACTCTTTTTGTGCAGTTTAATGATGTTGGAGTGTTTTGACAAAGGAGAACTCCAAAAGTTTACTTGTGCATGTAAACGTCTATTATTAAGAATACAGGCTTCTCCCTTACCAGGTAATTCAACTTACCTCAATTATGTGTGTACTTATAAGATCACCAGTGAATAAAAACAACACATTAAAACAAATACATAAAAAGCAAAAACGTCTAAAAAAATTAAATAACATACTTAAAGACCTGAAATATATTAAGAGCATGGCCGTTTTAGATAACTGGAATAACTTTAAAGAACAGACCGGACATTTTAAGAAAGACAAATAGAGAAGTTCTGTTTTTATCGAACAATATGGCAACTACCAAATTGATGATTTTATGTACTATCAGGGCTACAGTTCTGCAGTCTGTCAAATATTCCACTATATATATGATCAATACCTATAAACCATGATAAGAACATTTCTGGCTAATTTAGGGAAACCATAATTCTAACTCAAAGTCAAATCTTATCACTATATACACCAATCAGCCACAACATTAAAACCAATGGTAGGTGAAGTGAATAACTTTGATTATCTTGTTACAATGGCACTTGTCAAGGGTTGGGATATATTAGGTAGCAAGTGAACTGCTAGTTCTTGTAGGTGATGTGTTGGAAGTACAAAAAGTGGGCAAGTGTAAGGGTCTGAGTGACTTTGACAAGAACTAAATTCTGATGGTTAGAAAACTGTCTACAGTATCGCCAAAAGAAGGTGAACAAGAAGAAGAAACAAGAAGGTGGCCTGGTCTGATGAAACACATTTTATTTAAGTTCCTGTAGATTGCCAAGTGCATGTGCAATATATTCCTGGAGAAGAGATTGCTAGTAGAGGTAGTCTGATGCTCTGGGCAATGTTCTGCTGGGAAATCTTGGGTGCTGGCATCCATTCATGGGTCTGAACTTTGGTGCTGGATCTGTGGAGCTGTACTGTCCTTATGCTTGTTTTTATTTTATATGTAATCATCTAATTTTAGAACTAACCCATTAGGCTCTTAATAACCAAAGAAAGAAAATATGTATTTTTTCCTTGTAATTTTCTTATCGACTGTATGTAAATGCATTTTGTGCATACTCAGGATGAAGTAAATGTAGCATATTACTCACATTTGTTGAATATTTGATCATTTTTGTCTAATGTTTTTCCAAGACTAATCAAAGAAATGTTGGATTCCCAAATCTGTTTTATTGGTTTACTTAAAATTTACAAGCTTGCTACATCCCTGGGGCGCCTCTGCTTCCCATAGTGTATTAACTCCAACTTACCGGTGTTTGCCTACTTAAGTTACAGGGGATGACATGGTTTCTCCACATTATTCCCTTTGCCTCTGATCTTCATGTGAAAATGTCTCTGTTTGTGTTGGCTCAAGGACCGCTCTTGGAAGTTCAGCATTCAGACTGAAATGTGTTTAGAAGAATATACCTTTGAATTAAATTAATTCTAACCATCAATGAATTAAGGTTCAGTTCATTTTTTAAGTGTACCTCACACAGTCAAACAGTTTGAATATGTTCCCAGTAAAGAACTTCCTTTTATTCTCAGTAGACAGTTATGTTACATGTGGTTCTTTCATTTTTTTTCAGCAATCAGTGAACTGTATGTTCCTTCTAATATGGAAACACATTAAATTAGTAGATAACTAACAATGAAAAATACAAGTAAAACCCTTCAATGAATTCCTAAACAAAATGTCATCCTCTGATTTGCTAACAAGTTCTGATGCTAGGGAATGGCTAGTCGTCACATGATTTCTGATCATTACCAGTATTTATGGAAACATGCCAGAGTGCTTCGTGCTCTGCTTTTTATGATTCATTCTTGTTTTAATTTGCAATTTTAGTTGTGCACTGAGTCTACTGCTTCACTTTGGTAATTTTAGTTTTTAAAAATGTATGTATGAGGAAATAAAAGATAAACTGGCATGTTGTGATCAAGATTTACACCTTGACACTGCGTTCCAATCACTACTAGGACTGAGGAGCTTTGTTGAGTAACACAAAGTACAGCCAAAGTAAAATAAAATTGTTTTGTAAGAAAAAGAAATGTAACACAAAGAAGGGCATGGGGTAAGCTGGGTCTGGAGTACAAAAATAATAAGGTAATAAATCATTAGCACTCCCATGTTATTTAACTAAGCACTGGTTTCCTATCTAGAGAGTTGGTTTTAGTGTAGTTCAAGCATGATACTGTAGTCAAATGACATTTCTCAGTAACAAAGTAATGTAATGTGCTACAGTTTAAATTCTTGTAATCACATTAGATAGATAGATAGATAGATAGATAGATAGATAGATAGATAGATAGATAGATAGATAGATAGATAGATAGATAGATAGATAGATAGATAGATAGATAGATAGATAGATAGATAGATAGATAGATAGATAGATAGATAGATAGATAGATAGATAGAGTTACTGACTAAAGTAGAATTTTGTTACTTGTTACTAGCATTATACTTATGTTTCTGTGCAAATGATATGTAAATGTTGTAAATGTTTTGAAGGGCAGGCATTTGTTTTACATAATATTTAAGGAGGCAAGAGCACAACTTTGATAATGTTTAGCTGTCTTTGCATTACAATCATACCTAGTAAACTAGTTTTACATAAAAAGATTTTGTGTGCTAAAATATTGAGTTTTACACAGCTCTTAAGAGGCATTTAAATGTGTCCTTACCATCTATATACTGTAGCCTTCCCTTTTCACCCTGTCTAGTTGGCACTGCACATTCCCACTGTTTGCACTTAGGATAGAGTACATTGAATGTTATGATGCTGTCAGGTCTGTACTGGGAATTTGTTTTGTTTCACGACATTACGTGATTGTTATTTTTACTTCAGGCTGGTTTTTTCCTCCTTATTATATTGAAGGGACATTTGGATGTCATCCTCATATATTCCACTTGGTACACATTTGCATGGTTTTAGAGAGTAACATAAATGTCCAGTAGTTAGTAATGCAATTACTTTTTCCAGGAAGTAATGAATACAGGAACCCTGTTGCAATTTGAAAGCTGTGATTAGTAATATGTAATGAATTATTTTCTTTAAGTAATTGTTTCGACTCTGCCTGTCTACCATATAGTGTCATTATTGGCTTTTGTTTTATTTATTTTTTCCATATTTAAGATTTTTTTTTACTTACTTTTTTTACTTTAAGATACCTTTTTACTTAATATTAATTATTTCCTTACAGGAACATTTTGGGATGCCTGTAGTTGGTCTAAAATTATTTTTAAAATATAGTAGTTAATTTTGCTTAACGTTTGTTTTGGTATTCACCATGGTGATATCTTTGCTTTGGAGTGTCCACTGTGTTTTTTTGCATTTGTTGTCTGAATGCAACAATGGGTTGTTAAGGGAATATTCCTGGGAGTCACATGGTGTGATGTCATGCACGTGACACTTTACATTCTGATTATGCCTGTCTGTCAGTATCTGAATATATGGAGAAATACAAACAATATGCATGTGTGACTACTGGCTTTTGAAATTCTAGCGATCCTTCCTTCACCAACAAATTAGGTTTATCTTTTTGGTTTTCATAATAGATTTTGTGAAATATTGGTTCTTGATTTTTTTAAGGTTATAATTTCTTTCCTGACCCATTTTCTGATCATGTGTCTGTGCTCTGCTTATGAAAATTATTAATAAATAAGAGATCAAGATCAAAAGGTCAAAAATGACATTAGCACTTGAGAAATCATTAGGAAGACACATTAAAAACACACCAAGGGTCAGAAAGTAGGCACTGTAACTAAGGACCTGAGAGACCTTATGAAGTAGCACAAAGTTGGAGACCTTAAACTAGCAGATAGGCAGAAAGGCTATAGGTGTGATTAAAAACAGTTGGGGATCATTAAGTGGGCAAAAAGTAAACTTAATCATTTTTTTGGGATTTAAAATGTCAACAATCAGTTGTTTATGAATACCTGAAGCTGTCAAGTGGTCAATATTACCTATAATTAAATAGATACAAAATGGTTCTTAGATTTAGACATTAATCAAATATTTTTAGTAAAATGTGTATTACAACAATTGTCCATATCTTAGCCCAAAGAACTCTTAAAGTTTGATTTATTAATTTGGGCAGAATATTCTACAAAGAGGTTATAAAAACAAGGTTATCCTACTTTGATAAAACTTTTATGAACTATTGAGACATTTAAAAGAAAAATACTTAAGACTTCTAGTACCCCTACTCTCTCTTCTGTTTCCTTTTCCGGTGTCCTTTTGGTGGTGGCACGACTCAAAGCAAACAGCAAACAATGATGGATGGATTAAAAGCCAGAAGTCTGTATGACCATCAGCATCAAGTGACTCCGTGAGAACCCTAACTACAAAGAGGACTATTTCATTTATGTTAGGTAGAATGCCCAGAGGGGACTGGGCGGTCTCGTGGCCTGAAACCCCTACAGATTTTATTTTTTTCTCCAGCTTTCTGGAGTTTTTGTTTTGTTTTTTCTGTCCACCCTGGCCATCGGACCTTACTCCTTTTCTATGTTAACTAATGTTGTCTTATTTTAATTTGTTATTTTCTTTTATTTTTCTTTTCTTCATTATGTAAAGCACTTTGAACTACTTTTTGTATGAAAATGTGCTATATAAATAAATGTTGTTGCTGTTGTTGTAGTAATAAATACATGGCAGTTTTTACGTGTTTCATTTTTTTTCTGTGACAGATCTTGTATTCTCATGTTTTGAACCACCTTTCCATAAATAGTTTGGGAATTTTCTTTTTAGTTTTCTTTAGAAGATTAACTTATTAAACCTTCAATAAAGAAATTCCAACAAATTGGTCTTTTTTACTAAAGTAGTTTCCCCAACTTTATTCCAGAAAAGGAAGTAACTGCCCTATTGTTTCTACAGCTGTGAAAAGGAAACAGCCCTCCCCTTTCACTGTTTATACCACTTCATCTTGTTCGGTATGTTAATTCAAACAGCTCTGATTCTGTTTCTGCCAGTTCTATCGGGTGCTTTGTTTGACCTGTTACTGAAGGAAGAATTTAAACTTGGAAGTAAACCTTGAATGTTTGTTATCATCCCTTGAAAAATATATTATTATCATTATATAATAATATAATTATATAATAGAATTAATGTACTATTGTAACATTAGAAATAAACATTTGAATATGGTGGCATGGTATGTGACAGCTCCAGGACACTGGGTTGAACTAAAGCCTGGTCTCTGCCATTCTCCATGTGTCAGTGTGTGGATTTCTGAAAGTGCTCTGGGTTTCCCCATATGTAAAAAATGTGCAGGTTTGGCTACTTGTTGACTTTAGTGGTGTTAGGAGTAGTAATGTCAGAGGTAAGGACAGGGCCGGATTTATATGAAAAGAGGCCCTAGGCTATTCCACTTATGAGGCCCTTTCACCTTCCATTTTTAAGTTTGTAAATTACATGAGAGATAATAAAATTTTGCTAACAATTTGAATGTAGGCCCCTCTTGATCTTGAGGCCCTAGGCTGAAGCCTAGTTAGCCTATAGGAAAATCCGGCCCTGGGTAAGGAGTACAGTGAAGTTCACACTTGCATGTCTGGTCAACAAATTCATTAGAGTAACTGGAAGAGTGAGAGTGGACCCTATGATGGATTATCAACTGATCCAGGGTTCAGACTGTATCTTCATTCAACTTTATGTTGCAAGGACAGGCTCTGGTTCTACACATTCGTGGATTAAATAAGTTCAAGTAATAAATGGATTGAAAATTCAAGTATGTTTATTTTTCTAATCAATGACTATATGCCATTATTATTGTTGTACAGTGGAACCTCGGTTTACGAACGTCTCGGTATACGTACAACTCGGTTTACGACCAAAAAGTTCGCCAAACTTTTGCCTCGGTTCACGACCAAACACTCGGTTTACGAACAAGCCAGGTTCCCTTTCGGTTTGTTGATGTTCATTCTCTCCCTGTGCATTTCCTGTGCAGCGAGCGAGAGAGAGCACGCGCACGCGCGCACACACACACACACAGAGAGGCAGCGCAAGAGACAGCGGGCTGTACACACACACACAGGAGCACACGCGAGAGAGGCGTGTGCGCACACACACAGGAGCGCTCTAGACAGACACACTGTGAGCTGCAAAGCTGATCGCACCCCCAGAGAATACAGACGCCCCTGGGAAAACCCCTAAGAAACATGGACAGACTACCTTCACATTCCTCCTTTCCCTTCTTGCCGGCTCTGTCGCGTAATATGCCTCTCGTGCGGTGCTCCGCCTTCTTAAAAAGCCTGCACGGGCTTCTTTCAGTTTGTTAAATTGGTTGCTTGCTTCTCCTTCTTTCTCTCTCAGACAGTCTGTGCTCCTGGCGGAGCTGTCATCTCTGACTTGTCATGGAGCACGTTTAAACTGTTGAAAAGAGACAAATGTTTGTTTGCAGTGCTTTGAATAAAGTTCCTTTTTTTCTACAACCTCCTGTATCTCTGTGCAAATCTGTGACCCAAGCGTGACAATACACACAGGCGCTCCAGGCTCGCAAAAGAGAGACGCACGCACACACAGGCGGGGGAGAGAGAGAGGCGCGTGCTAGAGAGACACACACAGGTGCTCCAGGCTCGCAAAAGAGAGACGCACGCACACACACACAGAGCGATTGAGGGACGCATAAGTTAGAGAAGGCTTGTTTTTGTTTTCAGTTATGTTTCCGGTGATCGGTTCGTAGCCTGCATTGTTGCAGTGTTACTTTTCTTGGTGGTTTATTAAATTACGGATTTTTCAAATGTTCCTTTTTTCCCCTGTGCTTAAAACTCATTAAAAAAAGTGTTTTTAGCGAGAGCGGTTCCTAGCACTATAGCGCGAACTATTGCAGTGTTAGTTTTCTCTGTTGTTAAAGGTTTTCTCAGTGTTATTCAATGTTTTTACATTTAGTTTACCATTACGCTGTGCATTCTATGGTATAATTAACTATATTTGTGCTTAAAAACTGAAAAAATGTATATATTTACATACAGTTTCTACGGTCTGGAACGGATTAATTGTATTTACATACAATCCTATGGAAGAAATTGCTTCGGTTCACGACCAACTCGGTTTACGACCAGAGTTGTGGAACGAATTATGGTCGTAAACCGAGGTTCCACTGTATTTCTATGAACAATTAGTGAAAAAAAACAAGAACAGACTGGAGTCCTTGAATCAGTTTTCTGCCTAAGATTTTAAGTAGATGAAATTAAATAGCACTTTCTTGGATCATATTTGCCTGTAATGAACTCTGTAATTTTGGTAAAACTTACTTTCTGTCACTTCTATGTTGATAATGTCAAAAGCATGAGCCTGATTTAAGATTTATGGGGAACGATTTGAATCGAAGCATTTAGAAGTTACATTAAGGCTAATGCATTAGTCATCTTATATAAATATTAGCTGTGCTATCTAAAATGAGTTGAAATCTAAGTAATTAACATTGACCTCATCATTAATGTTTGCAGTGCACATTCTATTGGAATTTATTTTGTAATGCATGTAGTAATAAAATACATTTCAGTTGTAATAAAATGCACTACTACAAATGTTTGTGATGCACCATCTGTTGGAATGACAGAGATATATGAACCAGACAGACATACAGTTATTGTTTTATTAAGGTGAAAAAATGTAAACCACTTAGACATCTGTTTGTTTCTTCACTAATCACACAAAAATAGCTGAATGGATTTTCACAAAATGTTGCATGTGCCTTGCTGTTAGTCCAACTTTCAATACAGGTTATATGTCATATAGAGGAAAGGGATTATAATGGGAGTAAGGCAACCCAAATACCAGTGCTGATGTAGGGAACACAATCCCCATCCGGCAGCAGGAGTATGTATCGGCCAATGGATGATATAATCATATGGATGAAATAATCATTAGTTCGCACAACGTTCTCTACCAGACAAAGCACTGTCTAAAAGATCACAGATATTTACAGTGTTTTCCTCTCAGATAATCAGGATAACAGTTTCATTGTCTTGCTAGATTGTAGCCAGGCTACATAATGATAGGTACATTCTGTGTTTGTGCTGAGTTGTGTTTCGTTTCATCATCCCGTTTACTGTCCGTTATATGTGTGTATCAGTAAATGTTGTCCCCGTAAGTGGGGGGGGAAGGATAATGGAGGAAGACTGCAGCCCTGAGACGGAAATCACCTGTTGGATCCAGCAGTTACATCCGGGACATTCTGTATTTAAACAACAGGAGCGAAAGGCAAAGGAGAGGTGAATAGAGGGAGAGAGGAAGAAAAAGAATAATTTTACGCATTTTTCAATTCATTTCCGAACATTGTACCAGTCCATTACTTGCTTCTTCAAGATCCGGATTATTATTACAACAGCCAGCACTGAGAAACCCTGGGGTTTGGACTTTTGCTAACCATTGCTGAGGACACTTACAGTGAGGTCGTTTTTTTTGTATTGTCAGGAGGAAGCAAGATTTCACACCAGCCAATATCCAACATTTGCCGACTCATCTATCATTTTCATTTCAACCGCCGTTTATCATTTCATCTGTGTTTGTGTTTGTTCAGTTAGTGTTTAGGGGCAAGGGAGGGTTCTCTTTAAATATTTGGATATTCATGTTTTATATAATAATTAGTCACTGGTGTCATTGGGTAGTGGTGTTTTTGTAAGCACATATTTACATTATTGAATATTTGTTTGTCTTTTAAAATATATCCGTGCTTGATTTTACATTTCTGTCTACTATTTGTTTGTTATTTCACCGTGTCAGGAAAAATAAGACAATCTGTAAGGAGTACAGCTTGTTATTAGATAAAGAAGCCTCAGGTTATCCAAGGAATAGTCTTGTTGCTGGTCTGGGTATGGGGTCGGCCGTTACAAGATTACAGCGTATGTCTAAGATTACATCTTTTTTCACATCGTAGGCTGTGTTTTGCCATTTTGAACTTCCAAAAGAAAGTTTTTCT
Source organism: Erpetoichthys calabaricus (assembly GCF_900747795.2). NCBI lineage: Eukaryota > Metazoa > Chordata > Cladistia > Polypteriformes > Polypteridae > Erpetoichthys > Erpetoichthys calabaricus. The sequence goes on from NC_041394.2 coordinate 166,008,151, forward strand.
TCATTTATTTATACTAGCAATGCCAAGTACTTCAGATAGCTTGTTTCTAAAGTCCGGATGGACAATGACGCAGAAGAATTTCCCTGAGTCCATCTCTGAACCTTCTGACCCCATCTATTCCTATCTCTAGGGTACATACCCCAACACATCCAGCAAATGGTTATTAGTTGAGACCAACTCTTGAAGATGGCACATGCTATGATAAAGAGTGAGGAGTGTGACAATGGTCATTTTTTTACACCTTTACACCTTTTTTGCCTTTCTGTGCTATCATGTTTTATAGATAGGTAGTTCTAAGTTCCACTGATTTTGATGTCAGTATCTTCATGCTTACTGATTCTTGTGGCTTCTTTGTAGAGAAAAGCCAAGCAAAATGACACCTTTTATTGGCTAACTAAAAAGATCACAATACACAAGCTTTCAAGGCAACTCAGGCCCCTTCTTCTGGCAAGATGTAAGCTTCTTTGTGGCTTCTTTGAAACTTTTCTGGGCTTAGATAGTGATCCCTCTGCAGATCATTTGATGTAGGTACAGAGGGTTCTCTTCATTGGTTTACGCCAATTTCAGATTCTGGCCCTATTGTAACCATTATGTCTCATTTAACATTTGTTGTAGCCATGAAGATGATAATACCCTACCAGCAGTCTCACAACAGCCAATATTTAATAAATGCCTTGTCAGCTTTAACTGTTAAGTACTAAATTGTTTCTATTTGTTTTACCTGGATAGTGCACAAAGACAACATCACAAAACCTGCTAACTTATCATCGTTTTAACATTTTCTTACTCAAGGGCTGAAAAAAAATAGTGCTACCATTGTGATTGATGAAACTATTCTTAGGACAAACATGAAAAGATTCAAATAATGTGTCATCACTGTGGAAATATACTGATGCATGCATTTTGATAACCTTGCTTATCACTCCATTTGGCCATCCATTAAATGTGACACTCCTCATACTGAAGGTATTTTGTCTTTGCTCAGTACACTCTGTATACATTATGTTCATTCGTTCAATGTCAATTTATTTATATAGCTCATTTAAAACAACATAGTAATGCTGTGACCAAAGTGCTTTACAATAATAGAATAAAAGAAAAACAAAACAATGAACATAAAAAACATAAATAGAAATAAAATATATGAACATAAAATAAGATACATAATAAATAGAAGTAATCTATGCATATTAATAAAAGGCAAAGCCCTCACTGACTCACTCACTGACTGACTGACTGACTGACTGACTGACTGACTGACTCATCACTAATTCTCGAACTTCCCGTGTAGGTGGAAGGCTGAAATTTGGCAGGCTCATTCCTTACAGCTTACTTACAAAAGTTAGGCAGGTTTCATTTCGAAATTCTACGCGTAATGGTCATAACTGGAACATATTTTTTGTCCATATACTCTAATGGAGGAGGCGGAGTCACGTATCGCGTCATCACGCCTCCTACGTAATCACGTGAACTAAAAACAAGGAAGAGATTTACAGCACGAGTCAAACGCGGGAACGAAGGTAAATGACGTTAATTTTTGACTGTCTTTTAATACTGTGTAAGCATACATATTAACACATGTGCAATTAAACGTGTGCATTTACGGGGTGATTTCTCAGGCTTAAAAGCTCGCCTTTTATCAAACGGGGGAACAAAGGTAACTGACGTTGTTCACTGTCTTTTAATACTGTGTAACCATACATATTTACACATGTGCAATTAAACGTGTGCATTTACGGGGTGATTTCTCAGGCTTAAAAGCTCGCCTTTTACTAAAAAGGTAAATGCAAAACTATTTTCAATCATTCTATGATCTGCTTCTCACAACTAAAGGCACCGTGGCTGATGGTAAATGACGTTAATTTTTGAGTGTCTTTTAATACTGTGTAAGCATACATATTAACACATGCAATTAAACGTGTGCATTTACGGGGTGATTTCTCAGGCTTAAAAGCTCGCCTTTTACTAAAAAGGTAAATGCAAAACTATTTTCAATCATTCTATGATCTGCTTCTCACAACTGAAGGCACCGTGGCTGATGTTACGTCACTTGCTGTCCAACCATAAGCGTTACCTGGTAGGTAACCGGCCACTAACTTCACTCCCTTTCGGGAATCGAACCTCTGAGGTTTTCTTTTGTTCTTAATTAAAATTTAAAAGCAATACTTCACCGCTGCTAAGCCCCTCTAGCGCTGACGTCCGAGGTTCGATTACCGTAAGCAAGTGCAGTGAGTGTGTAATTACATTCACGGCATTCGTAGTCTGATTCACGATCTGATTGTATGGGTGGTTATCTACCAGGTAACGCTTATACTTGGCCACCAAGTCAGGTCGAAGTGATCACTCGAGTAAAGGCAGCTTCACAAAAAAACAGATCCTTAACAAACTGTTATTAGTATATTTTCCCTCAATTTAAAAACGTTTTATTTTCTTCTTAATAAAAATTTAAAAGCGTTACTTCGCCGGTGCGAAGCGCGTGGATTTGACCGACTGACACATACAGACATATTCATGAGTGCAAGTACTTCAGAAAGAAAGCACCGTGTAAACCTAAAGTTTAAATTAAGTTCATAGACCTACAAAAGGTTGCCATTCATTTGAGGCAACATTGCTTTTCTTCTGTACAACTATACGTTGCATTCTCAAGAGTGTGCTTGCACGGCTTCAGATATATATGTATATATATATGTATGTCTATATATAAATATGTAAGCTTATAAGTACTGCCTTACTTCTCTTTAAGAAAGGAAGATGTAATGATACTTGATTTAAACGATTCCATGTCTTCCTGGGTTTGCGTAGCTTATTGTCAATATCTTTACACCTGTTTTTAACACTTATTTACTGAAACGGGCTTTCACGAAAAAAGTTAGGGCTTTGCTACAGGATACACCCTCCACAAGTTAAGCAAGTAAAAATAAAATATATATTTCTGTTTTATTTAAACCTTTTAAGTTCGTATGCATAGCCCCATTTGGCTGTTTAATTTTTTTTTTTCTTTCTTCAGTAATATTTAATCTCCTTAAAGAAAAAAAACATATCCATTTTACTTTTTTTGTATCTCTTTAGTAATATTTTAGTGTAAAAGGATAACCAGTATTTAAACCTTTTATGTTACTTTATACATTTATTTTACACAATGTTGAAAAATTAATAAGAAAGCTACATATTTTGGCAGCTGCTGCTTTCATTTTCAATGAAATGAAAAAAGCTCTCCAAGACAAAACGTCAATGAAGAAGAAACAGTTTGCACTATCTAAAAAGGAGAAACCCTCATTTATAAAACTTTGCTGCAGATGACTTAGCTTATTGTCAATATCTTTACATGTTTTTTTAAGACTTATTGACTGAAACGGGCTTTCACGAAAAAAGTTAGGGCTTTGCTACAGGATACACCCTCCACAAGTTAAGCAAGTAAAAATAAAATATATATTTCTGTTTTATTTAAACCTTTTAAGTTCGTATGCATAGCCCCATTTGGCTGTTTAATTTTTTTTTTTCTTTCTTCAGTAATATTTAATCTCCTTAAAGAAAAAGAACATATCCATTTTACTTTTTTTGTACCTCTTTAGTAATATTTTAGTGTAAAAGAATAACCAGTATTTAAACCTTTTATGTTACTTTATACATTTATTTTACACAATGTTGAAAAATTAATAAGAAAGCTACATATTTTGGCAGCTGCTGCTTTCATTTTCAATGAAATGAAAAAAGATCTCCAAGAGAAAACGTCAATGAAGAAGAAACAGTTTGCACTATCTAAAAATCAGAAACCCTCATTTATAAAAGTTTGCTGCAGATGACTTAACTGAAAATAAATGAATAGTTCCTATGTGTATAATACATATTTATCTATTTTACTTATGCCTTTATTCCACCAACTTAACAACATCTGAGGTACAATTTGTTACATTACTTTTGTTTTTTGCAGCACAGGCAGGTGAAGTGACTTCCTCAGGGTCACACAGTGGTGTCAGTACCAGGATTTGAACTGACAAGCTCCGGGTTTACTGAAATATTACTGAACAAAGAAAAAAAACGAAAACGGGCAAATAGGGCTATGCATACAGATGTCCATCCGTCCATTATCCAACCTGCTATATCCTAAATACAGGAGCCAATAAGTACATATGTTTATATACAGTATATATATATATATATATATATATAAATATATATATATATATATATATATATATATATATATACAGTATATATATATATATATATATATATATATATATATATATATATATATATATATATATATATATATATATATATATATATATATGTGAATGTATGTATGTATGTATATATGTATGTCTATATATATATATATATATATGTAGATATGAAAATTTGTATATGTATATATATGTTTATGTGGATGTGTATATGTGTATATACGTATGTATATGTAGATATGTGTATATGTAGATATGTATATATAAATGTATATGTATATATATGTTTATGTGTGTGTGTGTGTGTGTATATTATATATATATATATAAAAGACAGCAACACTCATAACAATGACAACACAATTACATTGACAATCGTGTTACGTTATTTTTAAAATGTTTCCTTTTTTTTTTTCATAACCTCTTTAACACACTACTTCTCTGCTGTGAAGCGCGGGTATTTTGCTAGTGTTATATAATCACAAAGAGGAAATCATCAGTATTACTGAAGGTCACGGAATGCAAGTGAATAGAAATGAGTCTTTAAACAGTTCAATTGTAGACAACTCCTTTATGTGATGAGGTAAAGAGTTCCACAGGTGAGGCGCAGCAGCTGCAAAAGCCCTGTCCCCCTTGGTTTTACACTTGGTACGAGGGACAACCAGAGACAACTGACCAGAAGATCTAAGCACTCTGGATGGCTGGTGTAAAATACACAATTCAGATAAATAGGCAGGAGCAAGCCCATGTAAAGATTTAAAAACTAGCATCAAGATTTTAAAATCAATTCGAAAACTGACAGGCACCCAGTGTAAAGAAGCTAAAATAGGAGAAACAGAGTCATACTTTCTTGCCCCAACCAGAAAGAAAGAGGCAGCATTTTGGACCAACTGTAACCTGTGTATCAGAGATTTGTTAATCCCAGAATACAGCGAGTTGCAGTAATTGAGGCGAGAAAACATAAAAGCATGAGTAGCTTTCTCAAGATCCCTAGAAGATAAAAAAGGCTTGATCTTACCTAATAGACGAAGATGGAAAAAGCAACTCTTGACTACAGAATTTACTTGTTTCTCAAAAGAGAGGTTATTGTCAAAGGTAACACAAAGATTGTGGACTTGAGGTTTGGAAAAGACAGAGAAAGAACCAAGAAGTCTAAGACAAATTTGGGCTTTAGCCGATGGACCCACAATAAGCACCTATGTTTTATTTTGATTTAGATCAAGAAAATTAGCCATCCAGGATCTTAGTTCAGACAGACAGTTGTGGAGTTGATTTGTTGCAGAGTTGCAGACAGGAATATAAACCTGAGTATCATCAGCATAGCAGTGAAAAGAAATGTTAAATTTCAAAAAAATCGCTCTAATAGGGTGAAGGTATATAGAGAATAAAATAGGACCCAAAATGGATCCCTGAGGAACACCATATTTAAGAGGAGCATCCATCCATCCATCCATCCATTTTCCAACCCGCTGAATCCGAACACAGGGTCACGGGGGTCTGCTGGAGCCAATTCCAGCCAACACAGGGCACAAGGCAGGAACTAATCCCAGGCAGGGTGCCGACCCACCGCAGTTAAGAGAAGCAGTACATGAAAAAGAGGAATTTAAAGTCACTGAAAAGTGTTTACCAGTTAAATATGACCTGAACCAGTTAAGAGCAGACCCTTTAAGCCCAACAAGATATTCAAGCCGCATCCGCAATATTTCATGGTCAATGGTGTCAAAGGCAGCGGACAGGTCAAGGAGGAGAAGGACTGCCGCATCACCTGAGTCAGTAATAAGAGAGATGTTGTTGAACACTTTCAGGAGTGCCGTTTCAACACCATGATAATGCCTAAAGCCAGATTGGTAGATCTCAAATAAATTATTGGAGTTAAGGTGATCGACCAATTGATTATAAATAATTCTTTCTAGCCATAAATGGCATTTGGGAAATTGGACAAAAATTGGCTAAAACTCCAGGATCTAATTCTTCTTTTTTTAGATGGGGACGGACTGCAGCATGTTTAAAAAATGAGGGCACAACCCCCGAACTAATAGAATCATTTATAATGGCTAATAAGGATGGGCCCAACACATCAAAGGCTTCTACTAAAAGGCATGGTGGTACTATATCGAGGGGGCTGGAAGCTGGCTTAAGGGTGTCAATAGTTCTTTTTAGCTGTGAAAGAATCAGAATCAGCTTTTGTTGGCCAAGTATATGTACACATACAAGGAATTGGACTCCGGTTTTACCTAGTATTGTCCCTGATGCTGTGAGATTGACTTAAGTGTTCATGAGAGTGATGGCCTGAGGAAAGAAACTGTTCACATGTCTGGTAGTTTTGGCGTACAGTGTTCTGTAGCGCCTACCAGAGGGAAGAAGTTGAAAAAGGTTGTAACCAGGGTGTGATGGGTCTGCAATGATGTTTTCTGCCCGTTTCCTGACTCGAGATCTGTATAAGTCTTGAATGGAGGGCAGATCAACACCAATGATTTTTTGTGCAATCCTGACTGTCCATTGAAGTCTGTTCCTGTCCTGTTTTGTGGCTGAGCCAAACCAGACTGTGATAGATGAACAGAGAACAGACTGGATTACTGCAGAGTAAAATTGGATGAGCAGCTCCTGAGGCAGGTTGAACTTCCTGAGCTGGCGCAGGAAGTACAACCTCTGCTGGGCCTTTTTAACAATTGTGTTTATGTTTAGTTCCCACTTTAGGTCCTGGGAAATTGTGGATCCCAGACACCTAAAGTTTTCCACAGCAGACACAATGCTGTTGAGTAGTGTGAGAGGGGGCAGCACTGGGGGGCTCCTCCTGAAGTCCACTGTCATCTCCACAGTTTTAAGCTTGTTAGTGAGACTATATCAAAGGATTCTAAGACAATGTCATGATTAACAGTAGGAAGTTTATAGTCAGTTTGAACAATGCCACGGCGGATGTTATCGATTTTGCTGACAAAGAAAAAGTTCAAAAGAAAAGGTAGATACGCTCTGATTTTAGATCAAGATAAATTAAACTTTCTTTTTTATTCAGACAAACAGTCCCACTTCCTCTTTACAACATGCAGATATATGACTATATATTTTTCTAACAAACTACATATTAGCATTTATAGAAAAGACTGATAATGTAAGGAAGTAAACATTTTCCCATCTGGTATTGAATTAAAGATAAGTAACTTGTGACTGATGCAGCCATTTTTAAGATAAAATTATAATAATGGTTTCATCACTATAGAAATTCACTGATGTATGCATTTGGGAACTTTCACTTTCCTATAATTGTCAAAGTTTTTTCATATTCATTGCTAAGTTACAGTGTATGTAATGGACCATGGTAAATCCCACTAGAACCTGCCTGATCAGAATGCCCTTGACTGTGAGTATTGTGTACACATAACAAATAGTAGGCAGAGTAGCAATCTACATGTACTTTTACCATTTTTGATATATCCCTTTTTACATTACAGATTACTTCAGAACATAAATGGCAGTAATGTGAAAGATGCAGGAGGGGCTCACGAACAAACTCAAACATCACACAGAAACTGTGCAACATAAAAAGGTGCACACAATTGTACAATATTATTAATAATTACTTATTTTATTATTCATATTTTACATTGTATACATATTACATTAATATTAGGTTACTTTTGTAAATTTCTTATATGGTGTTAAAATGCCTGTTATAGGTAGGCCTTATTTCAATATTGTTTTCTTAGATCACTATGATATTTTTTATTTTAAGGGTACATGTTTTTGGGCTGTGTTATGCCTTCATTTTTTTGTATAGTAGACCTATATCTGTTACATGAAGGCTGCATTTCTATATTGCATAATCTTTGCTTTTTGACTCTAATAAAAATATCAAAATTTTAATGTGTGTTGTCTAGCTAATTTCTTGTCTAAATGAGTAGTGGTTAATTAATGGACTGCCACCAACAATATTTAAAATAAGACAAAAAAATATTCACTTAGTTACTGAAGGGCAGATTTCTGTCAACTGCCCGAGGATTGGCTGCAATGGTTGTTAGCATCAAGAAAATACAGAACCCCATAGGTGTCAAGCAAAAAAGCTCGAACAAGTTACTAGCTTGTTTGAACAAATCACATAATTTGTTTGAATGGATTATTTTTTAGTTATTTCAGCAGCTATTTGTTTTTTCTGATATGCAGTTTAGTGAATCAGAACCAGAAGAGTAGAGCCAACGAATAGTTTCAGTCTATTCTATGTTGTTCAGTGCCATTATCAACTAGATTTTAAACTTACTTTTTCTTCCATTAACATTTCCACCACTGCAGTCCAGAATATCATGTTCTCAGAGAAAGTTCCACAAATTCATTCTCGTAACTCCTGCAATTGAAACCCTTTTCAGGAATCTTGAAAAGAATCACCATTTCATCTGTGGTGGTCTTCCAACTAGTTCCTTTTCCAGATCATGGATGTTAACATACACCTAACAGTTCACCTACTGCATGCCAGGAAAACTGTACAGGGCTTCATAACAAGAACTGGACTGCAAGATGGAAAACAATAATAATCTGTTTAAATAAATTAATACAGAACGCGGCTCTGTACTAATGAAATAAGAGTCCGGGGGAAAAAATATGTGTTCAAACGAGTTAGTAATTTTTCGAATGGATTAGTAACTCATTCACACCGATTTTTATTTTTCATGACACCAACAGGGCACCATAGTAAAACCTTTGTTTCTTTACTGGAATAAAGGAAGTGAACAAAACATGGTACCAGGTGTGAAAGCTACTGCATTTTGAAGTTTTTTCAAAAATGGATGGATGGTTTTAAACCACCAGAAAATCTGAAACTGCCGGGAAACATGGATAGTAACTGGTGTGCTTTCAAACAGCCACACCTGCTGTACATTACTGCTGTAGGAGTGGACATGAAACCAGATGCTAGGAAGATGGTGTTATTGCTAACTATAGTGTGTCTACAAGCCATTAAAACATGTAAATGTTTGTGTTTAAAGGTCAAGAAGATAGGAACAAGTTTGATGCTCATTGCCCTCGAAAGAAGAATGAGACTATGTAACTGATTTGAAGCTGAAAGCGCAGATGTGCAACTTTGGTCACATATCAATGAATCTTTCAAATAGCCAGACTGTTTTGGAGTTTGTTAGAAGAAAGTCAGACATTTGTTAAGAGAAACAGAGCCTACTTTGGAGGAAGCTATTAAGATTTGCCATGCAAACAAGTTAGCACAAAAACATGCAAAAACATTTAGTGAATTAGCAATAAATGTTTGCCATTGTCGGTGAATCCTCTCAAGTTGCTGCTGTGTCCTTTAAAGGAAAGGGACAGGTACCATAACTGATGAAGCAAACGGATGAACTGTTCAAATGCAAGCATTGTAGTTGACAGCATAAACTAAAACGATGCCCAGCGTTTGGAAAACAGTGCTCTAAGTGCCGTGGCAAAAAGCATTTTGCCAAGCAGTTTTTTTTTCCAAAGTTAAAAGGAAGGAACTATCTATTAAAACAGTGGTTTCCAAACTTTTTTTATTCTCAGCGCCCTTGCTGTATTCAGGTTTTCCCAAGGCGCCCCTCTTGTCAAATTCTAACTTTGTGAAATAGCCAATCATTTTTTTAATTAAAGGTTAAGTAAAAATAAATAAAATATATATTTAAGATCACAAAAAATGTAATTGAACAAATTCAAATAATTATAATTAGTGGAATGGATGAGCCTGTTGATCACTGCACATTTTCTCAAATCTTGGAATCAAACTGGACACAGCCACCCTCATTTCCTTCTCCACATTGATTTTTGCTCAATACTTAGTTTTTATCTCAGGGACCGCCGAAAACCCAGCTTCGCAAAAATAAGAAGTCACAAAATTCTCTGAGCTTTACCACTCAGAAGGGGATTTTCACCTTTTATGGATATTCAAAATTCAGTTAATTCCATGCTTTTAAATTTTGTTTTCAACATATTGTCGCAAGACAACTCAATAAGATTTTCTTCTTCTGAAGCAGTAAATTCAGATGGAGCACTGGAATTACATAGATCTTAAATCCATACAAATTTATTGATATTATGATTTTGAAAATATTTCTCAAACCAGGTGATAAGCTGTGATAAGTGTTCTTCAAAAATGGATTTTATACCTTGAGAGAAATCAGCTCCATTGGAGGTCAAAAACTGTTGCAACAAAGGAAAACATTGTTTGCCTCTGTCTTCATTCATTTTTCTTTTCCATAGTTTTAGTTTTTTTATAAAAGCTGAAATTTTCTCAATCAGCTTTAAAAAGTGCATGTTTCTTCACTGCAGAGAGAGATTCAGAGCATTTAGCTTTCAAAAATATCACTTAAGTATGTTAGTTTTTCCAAAAAATCTTCATTCACAAAATTTTTGGTATACTTGTGGTCTTCCTCTTTAAGAAAAATATAAATTTCCTGTCACAGTTCAAACGTACGAGACAAAACATTACCACAAGAGAGCCATTGTGAAGTGCTGTAGTACAACAAATACGTGTGCTCTGATCCCATATCCTCACATAGTTTTTTATAAAAACCTTGCCTTCAACGGCCAAGTTTTTATAATGTTTACTACATTTACTACATATTCTAAGACTTGGTTCAATGTAGAACTAAGATATTTTGACATAAGTGCATCCCTATGAATAACGCAATAGGTCCAAAGTGCATCAGCGGCTTTGCTTTGCTTTGAATAAGTGCCTGCAATCCTCCATAACAGCCAGACATAGAACGAGCACCATCAGTCAGACACCAACGCACTTAGTCCACTCCAGATTATAAAAGAATCAAGGATTTTGAACAAGTCTTCAGCCTTAGCACCAGCTGTGATACTTTTACAAAAGAGAAGGCTTTTTACGATGTAACTACCATCTATAAACCGTATATAGCAAATCAAGTGAACATCATTTTTAGCATCTGTGGCATCATCCAGCTGCAACCCAAATTCCTTCCCTTTTATTGTTTGATTTAATTGATCATTGAGGTCCTCCGCTATGTGCTGTATTCTGCGACTGATCGTGTTATTGGACAAAGGCACTTTTGAAAGCAGCTTCCCAGCAGACTCACCAATCATAATGTTCACCACATCTACAGCAGCCGGTAGAATGAGTTCTTCTGTGAAGGTATGAGGCTTCTTACATTTTGCGATTCTATATGCCACCTTGTAAGATGCTAGCAAAGAATTGCTTGAAATTGATGCCTGCTTATAAAAACTACCTCTTTGTTGATTTAACTCTTTTAACTTTCTGGTAAAGTAGTTATGAGATTTACTAAACATGCTGGGATGATTGGTTTCTAAATTGTGTTTCAACTTACCTGGTAGCATGCACTCTGGTGCCAAAATTTCATACACAGTACACACTGCGGCCTCTCTTCACCATTGACTTCTGTCGACGCAAAACCAAAATCCAAATAACTGTCATCATATTTTCAATATTTGTGCTTCATCACACTCTGGTTGACAGTGTGCCCTCTTTGTTTTCACTCTCATAATGTTTATTACTGTTTAGCAAAAAACGATCCATTTTTAAAAATACATACGCGGAGAATTTCCTCAAAAACTTCACTTGACTTAATCACAACAATATTCAGTTGATACAATCTATGAAAACTAATTCAACACTAAGACCATGCGAAACTGACAGCTATTTATATGCAAACACAAAGTGACGAGAAAGTTCGATAAAACTACTAAAACTATCGAGAAACTTAATTATTGTAGTGTGCCATCTAGTAACCATTTGAAGAGGCTTCTGCAAACAGTTATTACTAAGTAAGTTACTGGTTTGCACCAGGTACACCAGATGTCGCATCCTATCACAATGAATTGAAAATGGAAATAAAATTATGAAAATTTTGTAATATTTCATGGCGCCCCTGTGAGGAAGCCGTGGCTCCCCAGGTTGCCACAGTGCACACTTTGGGAACCACTGCATTAAATTAATATAAAAAACTACTTTAAGTGGTACATTTTTTGTTGGCTTGATAACCTGTGAACATGCATTCAAGATTAAAAGCAAAAAAGGTGTTTAGTAATATTGATATTAATATGCCTAATCAAATTAATGTTGTTAAAGAGAGGACAAATAATAGCTTCAATTAAACTGAACTGTTGTCTCATTTAAAACAGATAACTGGTGCAAAAGCAAACATGATCAGAAAGTCTGATATCAAAGTAATGAAAGAAAAATCTAAAATGCCTAAATTACTACTGAAGATTATAATGAACAAAAGATTGATTGTTTAGGCGCTTGCAGGCTGAAAGTAGCAGGAAAAGATCAATCCTATGATTGTTTTTTCTTCGTTGTACCTGAAGGTCTTGATTCACTGTTAGGTGATAAGGCCTGTGAATATTTGAATCTTGTGTAATGAATTTACCATATTAACAATGATAGTTTATTAAAAGCTTGAAATAGTGAATCTGTACACTCCATAGCAGAAAAAAAAATTCAGAAATCTTTAAAGGCGTTGGTACACTACCATTCACATACAAAATACAAGTAAAAGAAAATACATATCCAGTAATCTATGCTGCACAACGAGTTCCTCACCATTAAGAGATCATCTAAAGAATGAACCAGACAGAATTACTACTCTGGGGGAGATCAAGAAACAGGAAGAACCCACAGCTTGAGTCAAATCCATTGTATTTGTTAAGAATAAGAAAGGTGACTTAAGAATATGCATGGACCCAAAAGATTTAAATGAAAACAAAGTATGAATACTATCAAACCCCTAAACGTTTAGAAATCACTAGTGAAATGTCAGGTGCCAATTATTTTGCAAAGTCTGGTGCTTCACAAGGTTTCTGGCAACTAAAGTTAGATGAAAAAAGTACCAAATAATGTACTTTTAATACACCATTTTGCAAGTACTGTTTCCAAGATTACTATAAGGATCTGCATCAGAGATATTCCACAGAGCAAAGGAGCAGATCCTTGAAGAAGTGCGAGTATATATAGATGATATAATCATTTGGAGTTCCTCACTCCAAGAACATAATGAAAGGCTACTACACAGCATTAAACAAAAAGAACCTAAGAGTAAGTGCCATTTTATTCTTGGGAGACAAGCTCTCAGTTCAAGGCATTCAACTAGATCAAGAAAAGATTGATGCAATTCTGAATATGAGAAGACCAGTAGATAAAATAGGTGTTCTGAAAGCCAAACATGAGAAAGAGTGGCAAAACCTCAAAAAAGTACTGAGCACTACACCTCTGCTTACATTTTTTGATCCAAGCAAGAGAATTAAAATTATCCACTGATGCATCTAAAAATGATCTGGATGCTGTATTACTGCAGGCGGAAAGTGAACATTGAAACCCATTGCATATGCTTCAAGGTCCACAACGGAACATGAATGTCAATATGCTCAAATAGAAAATGAATGTCTAGGGTTAGTGTATGGTTTTGATAAGTCCCATTGCATAAGTTTGGTCTCCCTACTTTCACAGCAGAAACAGATTATTGTCCACTTATTGCAATCATCGAAAAGAATCTAAATGAAATGTAACCAAGAATTTAACACCTAATGATAATATTGATTCAATTTAACCCACACTCCACAGAAATATCTTATAATAGGAGATACTCTCTCATGAGCCCCCACTGCAAGTAATGTCAGCTCCAGTGAACAGGATGTTAAAGTTCACACTGATAGGATTTCTAATGCACTTCTTGTGTTAGATAGCAAACTAAAGCTAAAGCAGAAGAAACTAAGGACACACCGCTACAAGCTGTTATTGAAACCATTCACAATAAATGGCCTATAAGTTCTTTTCCCACTATACTATCATGTCCAAGGTGATTTAAGTGTTGTGAATGGACTATTATTAAAACAAATAGCCACATAGCCTAAGACAAGATATGCTTCAGAGAATTCATGAAGGTCATCTTGGTGTACAGAAATGTAAAAGAAGGGCAAGAGACACTCTACCTTGCTATTATCATCTGCAAACTGTTGCCAATCATGAGACACAATGTCATATAACTGTGCCATCTTGCCCTGCCTTTAAAGATGGGAGCAAGAAATCTCTAATTCTTAGTTCTAGATTTGATTTAAACAAACACATTTTGAGGTAGAATATTCTGGGAAAATTCACAGTTTATGTTCTTTGGTTTCAGTCACCTTTTGTTTTTGGTTAGTGTTCTAGTTATGGTGTCTCAGTTTTCTTTAGATTTTACTGTTATTTGCAATTCTAGCCAGTCTGCTGACCATGTCCTTCACTTTGCTCTTAAGGTCCCTTCCATTCCCTGGTTCAAATCTAAAAAATATTCAGATACTCCAGTATCTATTAGTCTCAGGCACCCTGTGTCAAAAATGAATTTTACACTGAGATATTTCTTAATTCATAATGACCCACAACTACTCTTTTTGCTAGGTCAACTACTCTTCACTAGGTCTGTTTGTGCGTCCTACTGAACATGTCTATTCTCATTCACTCTGTATATATACCCTGTGATTAATTCATAGAAAATTCTGTGCCAATTCTTGATTGCGGAAAATGGCAGATAGACAAACATGCCCAGATGAAAGTTGGCCAATTGTAATCTGATGACAATGACAAAACTGAATATACAGTATGCACTAAAACTTGTCATTGTGAACATTTGCCCTAGTTATAAAACAAATTGTGGGGGCTCCTTTCAAGATGTCCTTTTATACAGTCGGTATCAATCGGTGCAATCGGTAAAACCATTTGTGTTCATGTTCACTCTTTTATGTGTTTTTGTTATTGTTGTTGAAAGCTCTTCGGAATAGTAATTCAGCTTGGGAATATAGGCAGTACTATTTATTTAAATTAGGTAATGTTACATTGGAAAAACACACACATTGATAAATATAAATATTCATAAGTCTCCCTTCTTAATTAACTTGATATTTTACCACCCATCATGATGGCTGGATTGCTGTAATATTGCGCTGCTAGTAATAATAAACAGGTGTAGAAATGAACAAAAAAAAATTCACTTTCGAGGAAAGTTTTAAGTTTATTCTAATCTATCTATCTGTCTATCTATCATTTAATTTTAAATGTTTAAGTACTGCAGATATTTTTGTATCTGTCGTTATTATATTTTTATACATTAAATAGTTTAAGTTTTAGTCTGCTTAAACTGATGTTCACAATATACACTATATATGAAATTTGGTGAGTTGCTTTAACGACAGAAAATGAAATTCTGTAAAATAAAATAAACAAAGAAAAAATGCTGTTGTAATTTTTTTTGCTTTCAAAGCAAGATTCACACCTGTGTAATAATCAAACCAGATATAAGAATAAACACATTTTACACAATGTATCTTTTGATGTGTATTTTGCATTAAGCAATTGGCATTGCTTGAAACATGTTAAGAGAGGTGGGACTTTTTATCAACAAACATGAAGAGTGCAACAGGCCAACAAAAACACTACTGTCATCAAATGCACACCAGTGGATTGTTTTGTAATGAGTGTACAGCCATGTGGAATTAATGTGTCTCTTTGAAAATGATATGTGACTTTCTACATCAATAAAAAACACTCTACAAATATCAACAGGCTCATCTTGAACACCCTTGAGAAAGCTGAACTGCAAAAAATAGAATAAACTAGTCCCAGATTTTCTCCACTTTTGAGCTTAAAGTGAAATCAAAGTACATTTATTACGGAGTATTATGTTAAACCACATGACACTTATATGAGCATTTTCATAGAATATGAGCAGGGAAATTAGTGAACTTGTTAAAGCCTCAGCTAGCTGTTAATAATTTTAGTCTCTATATTGCTTGAAATAGAAATGGATTGGTTTACAGTTATCCACATCTATACCAATATAGACATATGCTATTGGTCTGTAATATAAATTGTACTATCAGAATGTGGAAGATCTATGAACTTTGGTTGAACAGTTCAAATAAAGCAGAACATAAAGATGTTTTAAAAGATCTAATCTAATCAGCATCATGAGAAAAGTCATTTTAATGTACAGTCAAAATCCAATTTACAATGAGTATCTGCTACACTTGGTACCCCTGCTCTTACACAAGTTTGACAACTTAATTACTGTGCTCACAAAGCTTTTTAAAGCAAATAAGAACTGTTACACACGTGTTTGGGAGACAACCTCGGGGCTTGTGTAATGGTTGTTGCACTCCCAACCAGAGGCTACATTGTTACTCAAAGCCTTTTCTCTTCCTCCATCTTCAGAATTAATAATCGACTGTCCTACCAACTCTGACATCACTTCTGGCTTACAGCCTCCTGAGCCTGCCCTTTCAGGTCACAAATATTGATAACTGGTTGCACCGCCATCTTGGATATGTTTGACAAAGGCTCCCATCTGAATAAGATTAAATTCATTATTTTCTTTTTGCAAGCTTCCTTTTTTTACCATCACAATACACCTTGGTGTCTGAAACATTTTTATGTCTCTATTTGTCTTCATTACAGGAAATAGCAGTGTAGTATATTTGTGAGTATGAGACATTTCACAAGGAATTGTTTTTCTAATTGAGTTGTCACAAACAAGTGTCAAAGATGTATAAAGAATGAGCCACCTTGCAAAAAATATTCTGTCCATTAAACAACACGTTGTAGTTGGAGTCAAAAAACCAACTTATTAACAAACTTTTCAAAGAAATTTGAATCATGAAGCAGACAGTGCCAAAGGGCAAATTTAATACTTTAATTCAGACAAGAAATTATTTTTTTTATTAAGTTATCTGTATGACATTTGAGGGTCCTT
This sequence comes from Erpetoichthys calabaricus, assembly GCF_900747795.2. NCBI lineage: Eukaryota > Metazoa > Chordata > Cladistia > Polypteriformes > Polypteridae > Erpetoichthys > Erpetoichthys calabaricus. Next base: position 166,025,045 of record NC_041394.2, read on the forward strand.
TATATTTTCAAAATATAGACCGTAACTGAAGTCAACCTGCTTACCTACTCTCTTAAAAATAATGGTTCTTAAATGGCAATATATGGCTCTTTACTATGTTGTGTCATTCCTCATAGCTCCATTGCTTGACCAAGCAACATTTCATTCTGGGTCAAGTTCTTTGCATATGAAGTCGGATCTTTATATTTTGTAAACTTCCTAATATGCAGAAAAAAAAAATCAATATCTTTAATGTATGGTGGGCTGCAGGACGCTAACAGATTAAGAAAACATGGACTTAGCATGTGTTACTGGATTTATGCAGTGAGACCCATTGCTATTTCACAAATCTCTTACAGTTTTTTCATGGTTATTTACTTATGGATCCTGTTGCAGATCTAAATAAATAAAAGTTCTTTCTGAAACCTTCATGTGGGTCTTGTGGGAACCAAAAATGGTTCCCTTATGACATCGCTCTGAAGAACCACTCTAGCACCTTTATTTTTAGAAGTGTTTACAGTATAAAAATGTACATTTGCTGTCAGAGGTTGTCTTTCTTATTATTTATATTTGTAAATTGTTTTATGTATAAAAGTAGCCATCTATTAAAAACAGTGGGGAATACAATGACTGACAAATGCTGACCCTTCATGGTGGGTCTTCCTGTTTCTGTCAATTATGTCCAGGTCTTTTCTATATATCTATAGGACATCAGAGCACAGCTTGGCCTTTCTCTTCTGAGTTCTCTGCCATCTTTGACTAGAGATACAACAATTTCAGTTTCTGATGACTGCTACCAGTGCCAAAGAATTAATATCTCCACAGATTACAAATTCTTCACTTCACAAAAGGAAATGCTTTGCATCTCTTTGGACTCTGTTCATTCTGTGAGATCTTTTGACTTTGAGATGATACCATCAGATCAGACATTTGTTTCAATCATTATTCTTCAAGGATTTAGGCTGGTATTTGTCATCATTTTACAACTTCTATCAGTGACTGTTTTCAACAGGGACTTTGCATTTTTGGTTTATTTATGTTATTTTTTTGTTTTTATTGTACAGTATATAGTAATTGTTTAGAGGTGTGAGGATAATATTTTGTGTGTGCTATATATGTAATTTTTTTACTGCTCGCTTAGCCATTTCTTGTAAATATTGTACACCTTCAATTATTTGTTATGTTCTTCTTTTAATTGACAATATATTCACTGGTCGTGTTTATATTTTGTTAATTACTATTTTTGAAAATGCCAATTGGAGACATTAGTGTGGGAAAACATAGGTAGAACCAGAATACATTGTGGACTTGGTCTTGGTCTAGTGCAGACTTTTTCCAGGCCCCAGGCCTACTTGTAGAAATTTAAGTATTTTAAAGACAAATTTACAAGACATCAGCATATTACATTACCAGCAGCAACTGACTGTCTATGAGTTATCCAGGGGAACCTGGGTACAAAAAACAGATTAGTCATTTGCTTGAATGGACTTCTCAGTTGGCTCAGCTAGTTTAGATGGTTACTATTCTCTCATTACATGGAGTGCAGGACCAGGGCAAGTTCAGGATGCTCAGTGGGGTAACTTGGTGGAAAGAGCAACTGAGTTGAGTGAACTTGTTAGGGAGAAAGACTGTCTTGCTCTTAAAAAACTAGAGCTGTCACTTGACCTGACAGAATTGTTCTTTGACTTAGAAGGCTAAGTTAGTTGATTTTCAATGTCTGTATGGAGGACATGACCCATGTCTGTATTTCATATCCTCACTGAGAGAACCCTTCAGTAGCAGCATAAACCCAAAAACAGAACCCATTTACACAGGTATAGCAACAAAATGAGAAAAAAAAGGGGTTGGTTTAGTTACTGCCTTCTCTCTATATCCCACAAAAATAATTTTCACTTTATCTGTTGTGTGGATTGGTACACAAATATGTGTCACATGCAATTCTTCTTTGATAAAGCACCTGAAGCACAGTTTACAGCATCATTCCTGATATTATTGCAAAAGCAATGTTTATCACCTTACCTGCTTGTGTATTGTTAGTGACATCATAACATCCCCGTACTTAACCAAACAGCTATAAAAACTCTTAAAGTAAGTATGAATAAGTAGTCCTTGCTATTTTATGGCTAAATTTATGAGTGGCTGCTTTAGGTAGATTTATGTGTATATTTTATTTGGCTGAAATACCAAAGCATGCACATTACTGATGTTTAGCTGTGAATTTACACCTAAAAGGTGTATACTTCTCTGGAGTGGGACAATTTATTATTATTATGATTATTATTGTGTAATCTGCTGATGATTTGTCCAAGTGACTTACAATATCAAGATACATTAAAACCAGATAAATTTTACAGTTGTGGGATGGGCAGGGTCATTCAGTGATACAAGGCACAGCGCCTTAGCCAGTAAACTTTGCATTTTTACTGTCCTTGAGTATTGCACACAGGCCCAAAGGTTGGATTTCTATCGTGGCCTCAGAAACCCTGCAGATTTTGTTTTTTTTTTTTTCTCCAGCCCTCTGGAGTTTTTTGGTTTGTTTGTTTTTTTCTGTCCTCCCTGCCCATCGGACCTTACTTTATTCTTTGTTAATTAGTATTGCGTAATTTTAATTTTATATTTTTATTTTTATCTATCTTCATCTTGTAAAGCACTTTGAGCTACATCATTTGTATGAAAATGTGTTATATAAATAAATGTTGTGGTTGTTGTTGTTATTTATAAAGGATGTAAGTGAATTGCCAAATTTAATATTTACTTGCTCATTTAGAAAGAATGATGTTTAGGACCTAGTGTTTTGTCTTCCTGTCAGGTAGAATCAATTTAAGATTTAACTACTGAATGTTGTTGTTCTTAATTGAAATATCAAAGAAAAAATGAAAATGAAGTTTGTTATTATCTCACTGAAAGATCCTCACATTTACTGACCCATGCAATTCTTGAGGGATTCTGCCAGGAAAACAGGCAAATAGGCAAATATCCTTGCACAGCCTTCTCAGTGGTGAAAAAATTGAGTGAAGGTAACTGTAAGCTGTAGTTGTAGAAGAGCGCAGTCTACTATTGCAGAGGTTCCCAGGGGTGTGTATGCCAGGATGTATATAAAAAGCAAGGTTAATAAAATAATATACAGTTTAGGACCATGTCTCTTGTTCTCCAATAAAAATAACCAATGAGGCTATTTTATTATCTTTTGTGGAAGGGAGTAGCACACACCTACAGTGTTTGAAGTTATTCACAATACATTAAGGTAGCTTTCACGATAAAATTGAGTAATTATAGATTTTTTTTTAGTATATGAAAAGCAAGCAATAGATGGTGTGGGTGGAGAAAGCAGGTAGCTATTTATGGATTTTTAATGGTAGATTTAATGTTAGTTTTAACTTAGAGTGACAGTTCTAGTTTAAAATTCCAGCCCTGAAACTGTCTATGCTGAGTCTGCACATTTATCAACTTTAGCTAGGGGTTTTCTCCATGTACAGTATCCTGATTTTTTCTTATATTCCAGACAAATGCAGATTAGGTTTTTTAGCAACATTAAACCAGCTTTGTATATGAGAGTGAGTGGACTGGTGAGTTTAGTTGGCTAATGCCTAGTGGGAAACGAAAATGAATGAAAAACTACAAGGTGTTTCAATAGTGGAATAAAATTAGTAAAAGGAACCGACAGAGTTAAGTGCACCTTCCTTTGGACTATATCAAAAGTGGACAAGTAATAATGTAATGGACTGTGGAGATCAATATCATTAGATGGAAAGATATTGTAACTTTTTTTTATAAAACGTAATACATTGAAACTGCTCAGAGTCTGTTGCTGAGTAGCTAACTCTTGAAGAGCCACCTCATTTACTAAATCATCTTAGTCAGTGGGTGGTCATCACTGGTAGTTTCACATAACTAGTTAGTCTTTTTTTAACAGGTAGAAATTTGTTAGTTGTGGTGATTGTAGGTCAGAGATCCATGATATTTTATACAACCTATCACACGGACCTATTGTGATGCCGCTGTTAATTTCAATCTATATGCCCCATTAGGCCAGATTATTTAAAAACTACCACAGTTATGCAGATGGCATGTAGCTTAACCTATGTATAGTACCTGATGACCCTGACATTCTGGACTCCCTCATCCAATGTCTGTGTTTAATTTCAGAGTAGATGAGCCATTAATAATGATTGTCTCTAGCTAAATAAGGAAAAAAATGAAATCTTAGTCTTTAAAAAAATGGAAATAATGAGAATATTACAAATAAATTTGATTCCTTAGTATAAAAAGTTGATTCGAAAGTAAAGAATTTAGCTGTAATCATGGACTCTGACCTAAACTTTAAATTGTATATTACTAAGACTGCATTTAGGGAATATTGAAAATGTTAGAGCTCTTATAGCATTGCAAGATGTTGACAAATGAATTCACAATTTTGTTTTTAGTCGGTTGAATTACTGTAACATACTCCTAACTGGTCTATTTAAGAAAGACATCAATTGATTGTAGTTAGTCCAAAATGCAACAACAGCAAGAATCCTAGCCAGATAAAAAAATCTGAGCACATCTCATCAGTTTCAGCAACATTACATTGGTTACCTGGGTCCTTTAGATCTGACTTAACAATACTACTTATTGCTGTATAAAGCCTTAAATAATCCTATTCCTTCCTATATTTTGGAGTGCCTATACCCTAACATTCCAAGTCATAGGCTTAGATCTTCTAATAACAGTCTGCTCATTATTCCAAGAGCCATATATTAAAGAAGAGGAGAGGCAGCTTTTTGCTATTATATACCAAAAATCTGGAATACATTACCAATAGAGATATACCATGCTAACTTTAGGGATCATTAAAAAATGGTGTAGGCTCATGGCAGAAGTATGAATCAGCCTTAACTGCAGTTTGAAGTATCTTTTGCTCTACCTACATTTTCATTCTCTAGTGTGTGTGTGTGTGTGTTTTTTTAATTTGTACTTTCTTGGCCGCCACTTATTATTCTATGTATTGATAATGAAATTGAGGTTCTCTAACCTACAATAATTCCAAACAGACCACAAATCAATACTAATTATTAAAATAAGGCACATGAAGAGGGATAAATACACGGAGAACAGTATAGAACTACAGAAAGCAAAAATATTTACAATTATTTTTCTCCTAACTTCTTAGGTCTTGTCCTTTTTTATTGGTACACTGTTTAATTTTCCTGCTTACCTTAAGGTACAGTGCCACAGACACCATACAAAACTCTGGCCTCTTTTCCCCTGCCCAGTCAAGCACTCTTCCTCCATTACAGTAAGATAACCAGGCTTTCCGATCACTTCCGCCAAACTAGAATGGGCTTTAGTGCCCTCACTGTTCCTGAGCTTAAAAGGCCAGTCTTTTAGATTGAACCCTTGCTGCCTACAACATAGTACAGCAGTCAGGAAGTTTTATGGTGTTCTTCTCTGTTTCTCTGTCTTAACTGAAGGTCTGGCAATGTTCATTTTAGGTAAGCATTGTAATGTTTTCTCACATCAGCTACTATTCCTGTTTCTTATATTTGTTTAGCACTTAACACATTCAAATTGCAAAATGCCCCCTGGTGATGCCCAGCATCTTACACTGATATGGAAACATGCATTGCCATTGCCAGTTAGTATTTTGTCTTCTATTCTAAGGGACTTGTAAGCACATTTCTTGTTAGCAGTCCCCATGTATGGTCAAGTCTGTAGTAATAGCATATTGTTTTTTCTTAGATATATGGTAATGGAAAATTAAATGATAATCTTGGTATGATTAATTTTTTTCACATGCATTGCACATGATTCTGAAGGAGATGTTCAAAATTCAGAAGAAAAGACCAGCTGTTTTATCTGTATAGTACAGTTTAAATATCAGTATAACAGCCAAACAGTTAAAGATTTTATTTGGCTTTGATTATTTCAGAAGAAGGTATGCCAGACAAGACTACAAAATCAAATTGCAAAATATGTGTTAAAAAAATAAAGAGCACTATTACCCAGGCGTACAATCTGAAAGCACAAGATGAAGAACATTTAAAAACATTGTGGAATGTAGCATTATACTCTTCGCAAACTTTGTCTTTGATGTTTGCAGTTTAAAATGTGGGCATGAGGAAACATGGAGGAAATCAAGTGGCAAGATAATAAAATGAATTAATTCATGTAACAAAGGGTAGGGAAATATAAATTGCTGTCAGCCTGCTATGTAAAAAGAAATAAACAAGTGACACATTCATGCATACAGAGAAAATAAATATACTGAATATCTTCATCCTGTCTTAGAGAAGAACATAATGACATTAAGTCACATTTTCATCTCTTTTATGTATGCATAAAAATAATATGTTTTTTTCCAAATTGCATTATTCTTCACATATACAGGATGTTCTTCTGTTTGCATGCTCTTTGAAACAACACATATAATTGGCTAAAATAAAAAATATTGAAATATGTATGCGACGTATTAAAGCAATACAGTAAGTTTTTATTAGTATGACACCTGTAATAATAAGACACAAATGATCATAAAGATTATAATTGTTGGAAAAATAACAAATGTGTATTTCCAGACATGATTGCAAGACAGAACTGAAGCAAGATGGTGGTGGAGGAGGAGGTTAAAAAGCAGGAAGAGGCAGGCTCATTTTATCAGAAACCAGAAGTAGCATCAGAGGTCTATGGGCTGTCAATCATCTGTCCTGTATATGGAGGAAGTGGATAGGCATTAAAAGACAATGTCAACCTTTGATTCAGGGTGGAATTAACCTTTGATGAGCCCTGAAGTTGTCTCCCTATGCGCCTGTGTGTGATACACTCCAGTAGTAGCATTTTTACAGTAAAGTTTGTGTGACTCTCCAGGATAACATCAAACAACAGCCTCAAACCTTTTTGATCCAGTTGATGGTTGAGGAGGAACGGAGACCTCAATAACACTGGATGCAAGGCAAGTAATAACTCTGACAGGGAGCCAGTTCATCAAGGTTACTGTGTCTTTTGTCTTTTTAGTTTAACACCTTAACATTCCATCTAAAGAGATTTAATGAGCATTTGCCAATTTCTGGCCTTCTAATTTTGCACTTTGTATTTCACAAAGTGACTTTTGTTTGTCATTCTTAGTTTTATGTTTTGTCATTCTAGACAATTTTAAATTTTTTTTATTATTATTATTTTTGGTTTTACTGGGATTAATAAAGTATCTATCTATCTATCTATCTATCTATCTATCTATCTATCTATCTATCTATCTATCTATCTATCTATCTATCTATCTATCTATCTATCTATCTATCTATCTATCTATCTTTAGTTTGAAGTTGTTCCTTTGTTTTTGAAAAGCACTTTGAGTTACACCCTTTGTGTGAAAATGTGCTATAGAAAATAGTTGTTTTTGACAATGCTTTAGAAATATTTCACTTACAATGTCTTGTTTGCATTTAGCAGTTGGAAAGTTGCTAAACCTTGAAGCTATTGACATGTTGAAATCATAACAACAAAAAGTAAAGCAGAAAAACAAAGCTGCGAATAGCTGTCTCCACTTTCTGCCTCTTCAACTCTGTACTTAAACAAGTTCATGTACTGTAGTAGACCAGGAAATGTAAGTAAAAGAGCAGTCCAGGTATGTATATCACTTTAAGCTTCTTGTCCTTGTTCCATGTAGCTTTCAAAAGCAGTTTTCAAATTTTGCACATTAAGCAAAATTATTGGTAGTAAAAAAGTTCATGATTGTGGGATATATAGCAGCAATTAGCAATGATGAAAAATGTGCACTAGTATTTCAATGCAGTGGGTGTTAACAGCAAAGAAGCTGTGATTTTCAAAGAATAAAAAGAATAAACTCATAAATATAATATATAATATAATATCTTTTCGCTTCCCAGGTCCTCCCTGCGTGGAGTTTGTATGTTCTTCCCGTGTCTGCGTGGGTTTCCTCCCACAGTCCAAAGACATGCAGGTTAGGTGCATTGGTTATTCCAAATTGTCCCTAGTGTGTGCTTGGCGTGTGGGTGTGTGTGGTTTGTTTCTTGCCTTGCGCCCTGTGTTGGCTGGGATTGGCTCCAGCAGACCCCTGTGACCCTGTAGTTAGGATATAGCGGGTTGGATAATGGATGGATGGATGGATAATATCTTTCTAATAAAGATAATAAAACTGTAAGTAATGATTCTAATAAGAGTAATAGTGTATATAATGGCATATAGTGTAAAAAAAAATGTCATCTTTTAACCCACTTTATCCAGACCAGGGTCGCTGGTTCCAATTGTTTGGAGATCTTTTCAAATCCCTCCTCAGAGTCATAGGCATCAATAATATTTTTTCTGAAGGACTTGGAGAACTCTTCAGATCTAGACACGATGATAACACTGGGATTTGCACTGGGATGGACAGGATTAGAAATTAGTATGTTAGCGGGTCAGCTCAAGTTGGACAGTTGGGAGACAAAGTCAGAGAGGTGAGATTGCATTGGTTTGGACATGTGCAGAGGAGAGATGCTGAGTATATTGGGAGAAGGATGCTAAGGATGGAGCTGCCAGGGAAGAGGAAAAGAGGAAGGCCTAAGAGGAGGTTTATGGATGTGGTCAGAGAGGACATGCAGGTGATGGGTGTAACAGAACAAGATGCAGAGGACAGAAAGATATGGAAGTAGATGATCCGCTGTGGCAACCCCTAATGGGAGCAGCTGAAAGAAGAAGAAGAATGAATTTTCAAACAGATTCGCAAGACTGTTTCTGTCTTCCATAAGATAAAAAGAAAACTGTCAGCATTAATAGTAAGTCCAGAATATAAAAAGAGTTTAATTCTGATCAAGTCTTCCAAATGCTCAGCATCTAAGTGTTTTCTAGATTTTATTTTTATTGTTCTTTAGACTAAATCCTCTCACAGTCAGCACTTGAGCCAAGGAATGTGCCAGAAATGTTCAAAAGAGAAAACAACTCCATGAAGTGATTCTGTTGTTTAATAAATGTAACCATATCGGAAAATGTCTTTATAGTTCCAGATTCTAATTTCTCCTTATTCAGTTTCTTGAACCCAGGATACTGGTTACAAAGTTCATTTTTAAAGGAATTAAGGTCTTTTTTTAACAGAGCATAATATATAAGAACAAGCCTATTCATCTGCTTTTATCCAAATGACATTTTCCAGATTTGCAAATGTAGAGAAACATTCCTTATAAAAAAAACCTGATCTTTCAATTCACTACATAAATTCTTTTCTGTCTTCACATTCTTGTTTAGATTAGATTAAATATTTTTTTAGAAAACCTTTTGATTATGTTTTAAATTTTGCAACCAAATTAAAATGAGATTTCTAATTCAAATTTTGTTTAAGATGGTCCACCTTCCTTGAGGTCCGTTTGGCACTACACGTTAAGTCTGTTTTAACATTCTGTTAACCATTTCATAGCAAACCTTAAACACTATTTCTTTGATGTACAGTACTACTTGAACTCTCATCGGCTTTGTGCTTAGACAAGGTTAAAGTGACAAAGAAACAACAGTATAGACTGTTTCATATAGCACAATTTTGTTTGAAACTCAATTAAATTGGGTCAGTGATGGATTTAGTTTAATTGTTGTTTAATTTTTATAATATAATTTTGTTAGAAAGTTGGGTCTTTTTTGAGCGACCATGTAAAATCTGTGAGTGATGCTTCTAAAATGTATTAGTGATTGCTCATGCGCTCAGCTTTATAGGGAACACTCTGTATTATATATTGTCAATAACCGTAGACTGTGAAGATGCACTATTGGGGTTTTCTACAACCTTGGAGTCAGATTAGAGTGAACAGCCACATGGGATTTGGACAAAATCCCATCCCAGACGGAGTAGTAAAAGGGCCCAGAGGAAATCAAAAGGACAACTTTTAGTCCACTGAGACACTCAGGAGTGGTAGGCATCTACATCTGTGCTCTGGCCAGCATTATGGGACATTAAAGAAGACAGCTGCATGTTTCCCAAAGAGTCAGAGATGCCTTCAGCTGGGCCTGACCCTGGAAATGGATACTTGCCACCCTATAAACAGACCTCCTGTCTGGTCAGCCAGGAAATTCTGGAGTTTAGCGAATAGCAGTGGGCAGAGATCAGATGGAGTGAAAGACAAAGTCCATTCCAAGGCAGTAGTTAAGAATCAGGGTTGGATTGGGTTATTTCCCTTCTGTTAATTCTTCGTTTCAACATGACTTCGATAAATTCTCTTTTGCTTGGACTTTGTTAGTATTCTGCCAATTCTTTTGAGTGTAGGGCTTGTGTGAGAGAAACACTTAAAGCTAACAATGGCTACCAAATGCACAAATAGTGGCAACCAAAGGCACAAACTTGAAAAAAACCATTTTTCCTTTTTTTTTGTTACTTCAGACCCAATGCCAGGCAGTTTTTCCTTTGTTTTACTGAGACTGATTTTTGTACTAAAAAGTCATAGAATATCAGCAAAGAAAGAGGCTAGAAAAGCTGAAATCAGATAATTAGAAAAAAGGTTTAACTGAGCTGACATCTGAAAAAGGTAATCTTTTAATGGATTGACCCAGATAAGGGAAAAAAACATGTTAGAAAAAAGAAGATAAAGATGCAGTATATATGATAAGAACAAACCTATTAAAGTGTTTAGATAAGACAAAGGAGACATCAGATACAGAAATTGAAAGTTTACTTTATTTGACTTTGCAGTATCAAATATGGAAGGCTGGATAGAAAGGATTTGTTGAATAAGCAAATAAGGAAAGATTAGTTCATTTTAGATGTTGGTGATTTTCTTTTAAAAATAATCCCATTAAAAAGCTGTCAAGTGAGATTCAGTTTTTATTACTGTACATATTCAAATGTATGGGCCATCTTTCAAGCTAGAAATAGTGTTAAAATGGATGTCATACATTTTTTAACTCTTGTAAAACTGGATTTATGCAATGAACCTACACATTTTTATTTATATTTTTGCCGCTTGCCTTGGCATCAATGTGGGCATTCCACATAGAAAGGTTATAATTAACTACTTTCTCGAATATCAAAACTATTTGAAAAAAGAAAGAAAAGAGCAATTTCCTTGCAAAAAAGGATTGATGTTTATCTTTCATCTACTTGGTATGTGAACTATCTTTAATTATAAATTAGGTTACAGATAAACGGTTTAACTACTATTTGTGCCAACAAATTTTATTTTATTTAAACTTCACTTATTTTGAGAGTGTTAACATGTAATACCTTACTTTAAAATCTTTATCACAGATGTTAATTATAAGTTACACAGATAAGAGGAAATGAACTGCAGAATACAGAAATTCTTTTTGATCAGATAAATCACCCCAGGCATGCCTTTTCTTTTCAGTTGTCTTATCTCTGCGCAATTCAAAATCTGGCTTGAGTTGTGTAATAATTATCCAGGGAAACCCAAAACAAACATACTTGCATCACTTTTTTTACCTCAAGTGATAATTAGATCTAAAATGCTAAACCTCCCTGTAACTTTGACAGTTTGTATATCCTTGAAACACATTTTAATTGAATGAACATTGCCTCCTAAAATCAAAGGATTTTTCCCTTTTTTGAAATAAACTGTGAAATAATCCTTAGCATTAGAAAATTTTAACCATAGAAGGTATACTTGAGGTATCATCAAAAAATTTAATGTAGAAATACATGACATATTTGAAATATTTTTTGATAATTAAAAAATAAATTATCATAGCTTGAAATAGGATTTACAAAATCACTTCAGCCAGTTTAGAGTGCCTGGGCTTGGAGGCCATCCTGGAAGCACTGAACACAATATATTGTAAATTTTCCTGCATATCTGCAATAACATCCTTGTGGTAATCTAGTTTTCTATAACATCTTGAAGAGTGATAACCATAAATTGGAACTTTATGTATGTGTGTGTCTTCGATTTACCTTCACAGTCTGATGCTAGTAGTGTCGTCTCTGCCTGCTAATGACCCTGTAATTGAATAAAAAATACTTTATAAAGTCAATGGCATTGTAATTTACTTACCACTTATCTTGAAGCTTATAATTGAAAGAGTATTCATCTCCTTATTACTTTCAAATGATTACCTTACTAAATACCAATCTTATCTAGTCCAGAGAATTCTGCTACACCTTTATGGGATGCTATCAAAACATTTTATGGAGTTAAATGTTGTGGTACATCCTACAAAACAGAAAAACTATAAACCAGAAAAACAACATCCTTAATTGATTTTACCTTTATATACAATGTAGAATAAGATCAACTACCCTCAGAACTCTACAGAAAAGACTAACACTTCAGATTTCAATCTCATTATGACAAGAGACAAAGAGCAATATTTCCTTTAATCATGCTACTCCTATTTTGAATTTGGAGACACAGCTATAAGATGGTAATCCATCCATCCATCCATCCTCTTCCGGTTATCTGAGGTCGGGTCGCGGGGGCAGCAGCTTGAGCAGAGATAACCAGACTTCTCTCTCCCCGGCCACTTCTTCTAGCTCTTCCGGGAGAATCCCGAGGCGTTCCCAGGCCAGCCGGGAGACATAGTCCCTCCAGCGTGTCCTGGGTCTTCCCCGGGGCCTCCTCCCGGTTGGACGTGCCCGGAACACCTCACTAGGGAGGCGTCTCATCTGACTTCTCTCGATGCGGAGGAGCAGCGGCTCTACTCTGAGCCCCTCCTGGATGATTGAGCTTCTCACCCTATCTTTAAGGGAGAGCCCAGACACCCTGCGGAGGAAACTCATTTCAGCCGCTTGTATTCGCAATCTCGTTCTTTCAGTCACTACCCATAGCTCATGACCATAGGTGAGGGTAGGAACATAGATCGACTGGTAAATTGAGAGCTTTGCCTTACGGCTCAGCTCCTTTTTCACCAAGACAGACTGATGCAGAGCCCGCATCACTGTGGACGCCGCACTGATCCGCTTGTCGATCTCACGCTCCATTCTTCCCTCACTCGTGAACAAGACCCCGAGATACTTGAACTCCTCCACTTGAGACAGGATCTCGCTCCCAACCCTGAGAGGGCACTCCACCCTTTTCCAACTGAGGACCATGGTCTAGGATTTGGAGGTGCTGATTCCTATCCCAGCCGCTTCACACTCAGCTGTGAACCGATCCAGAGAGAGCTGAAGATCACGGCCTGATGAAGCAAACAGGACAACATCATCTGCAAAAAGCAGTGACCCAATCCTGAGTCCACCAAACCGGAACCCCTCAACACCCTGGCTGTGCCTAGAAATTCTGTCCATATAAGTTATGAACAGAATCGGTGACAAAGGGCAGCCCTGGCAGAGTCCAACTCTCACTGGAAACAGGTTCGACTTACTGCTGGCAATGCGGACCAAGCTCTGGCACCGATCGTACAGGGACCGAACAGCCCTTATCAGGGGGTCCGGTACCCCATACTCTCGGAGTACCCCCCACAGGATTCCCCGAGGGACACGGTCGAATGCCTTTTCCAAGTCCACAAAACACATGTAGACTGGTTGGGCAAACTCCCATGCACCCTCCAGGACCCTGCTAATGGTGTAGAGCTGGTCCACTGTTCCACGACCAGGACGAAAACCACACTGTTCCTTCTGAATCCGAGGTTCGACTATCCGATGGACCCTCCTCTCCAGAACCTCCGAATAGACTTTTCCAGGGAGGCTGAGGGGTGTGATCCCTCTGTAGTTGGAACACACCCTCCGGTCCCCCTTCTTAAAGAGGGGGACCACCACCCCAGTCTGCCAATCCAGAGGCACTGTCCCTGTGTTTTGTCTTGGTAGAGTAATATATATTGCTCTACTTTCCCCTATTGTATTATTAATATGTAGCCTTAGAATGCCTAATCTCACAGATTTACCACTGTTTATAAGGTATTATTGTATATAACTTATCCCCACCTTCCCTTCTATATCTATAACCTCAGGCAATTAGATGTAGTAAAAAGACAAGCAGAAGTTAAGTTACAGTTTAAACAATGTATTATTGATAATATTCATAAATAATAACAAAATGCAAAGTATATTTGAATATTGGCAACCATACAACCTGATTAAATGGTGATATGTAGTTCAGGCGGCACAGACTTGTAGTTACTTAAATGTCTCTAGTTAAGGCATCATTGGTGCTCAGCTTTCTGCCACATGTCTGTTCAATATGGCTGCTGAGCTGTGCTCTTCATTGTGTTGTCTTCATCATCACAGGTTAGCAAGAGAGATGCTTCTTTCAGATGTTGGTTAGTAAGAGAGAGAGTGTGAGGTTAAACAAGTAAATATATAGATTTTCTGTCCAACCCCTACAGCCAATAGGGCGTCGTAGTACTTAAAGGCTTCTGAACCAAGCCAATTCCAAACAGCCATACTTCAGACCAATGGGGGAAATAGAACATCTTAACACCTTGCCCCAAACCATATGTTAAAGTACACCTTAGCCCATTTGCGGTGGTAGAAATGACTTTAGCAAAGAAACACTCGGCAAACTGGTTTAGGACACATCCCCCAAATCCTGTCGTAAAATTCAAACAGACCCATTCCTAAGGGGGGGGTGGGGGGAAAACACTAAATTACATTGCTATGCCTAAATTACAAATAAAGACATACAAAATATTCATCAAGTTATATGTAAAATCTCACATCACAACACCCTGATGTCCATGCGATGTTGCAGAGACGTGTCAACTAAGACAGCCCTACAACATCCAGAGCCTTGAGGAACTCCGGGCATATCTCATCCATCCCCAGGGCCCTGCCACCAAGGAGTTTTTTGACCACCTCGGTGACCTCAGTCCCAGAGATGGGGGAGCCCACCTCCAAGTCCCCAGGCTCTGCTTCCTCATTGGAAGGCATGTTAGTGGGATTGAGGAGGTCTTCGAAGTACTCCCCCCACTGACCCACAACATCCCGAGTCGAGGTCAGCAGCGCACTATCCCCACCATATACAGTGTTGACACTGCACTGCTTCCCCCTCCTGAGACGCCGGATGGTGGACCAGAATCTCCTCAAAGCCATCCGAAAGTCATTTTCCAATGCCTCCCCAAACTCTTCCCATGCCTGAGTTTTTGCCTCAGCAACCACCGAAGCCGCATTCAGTTTGACCTGCCAGTACCTATTAGCTGCCTCCAGAGTCCCACAGGACAAAAGGGACCTGTAGGACTCCTTCTTCAGCTTGACAGCATCCAATTCACCAACATGTTCAGGGATTGCCGCCACGACAGGCACCGACCACCTTACGGCCGCAGCTCCGGTCAGCCGCCTCAACAATAGAGGCACGGAACATGGCCCATTCGGACTCAATGTCCCCCACCTCCCTTGGGACGTGGTCAAAGTTCTGCCGGAGGTGGGAGTTGAAGCTACTTCTGACAGGGGGCTCTGCCATACGTTCCCAGCAGACCCTCACAACACGTTTGGGCCTACCAGGCCTGACCGGCATCCTCCCCCATCATCGAAGCCAACTCTACACCAGGTGGTGATCAGTTGACAGCTCCGCCCCTCTCTTCACCCGAGTGTCCAAGACATGTGGCCGCAATTCTGACGACACAACCACAAAGTCGATCATCGAACTGAGGCCTAGGGTGTCCTGGTACCAAGTGCACATATGAACACCCCTATGCTTGAACATGGTGTTTGTTATGGACAATCCGTGACGAGCACAGAAGTCCAATAACAAAACACCACTCGGGTTCAGATTGGGGGGGCCATTCCTCCCAATCACGCCCTTCCAGGTCTCACTGTCATTGCCCACGTGAGCATTGAAGTCTCCCAGCTGTACAAGGGAGTCCCCAGAAGGTATGCCCTCTAGCACCCCATCCAGGGACTCCAAAAAGGGTGGGTACTCCGAACTGCTGTTCAGTGCATACGCACAAACAACAGTTAGGATCCGTCCCCCCACCCCCCAAGGCGGAGGGAGGCTACCCTCTCATCCACCGGGGTAAACCCCAATGTACAGGCTCCAAGTTGGGGGGCAATAAGTATGCCCACACCCGCTCGGTGCCTCTCACTTGGGGCAACTCCAGAGTGGTACAGAGTCCAGCCCGTCTCAAGGAGATTGGTTCCAGAGTCCAAGCTGTGCGACGAGGTGAGCCCGACTATATCTAGCCGGAACCTCTTGACCTCGCGCACTAGCTCATGCTCTTTCCCCTTCAGAGAGTTGACATTCCACGTCCCAAAAGCCAGCTTCTGTAGCCGAGGATTGTACCACCAAGGTCCCCACCTTTGGCCACCACCCAGCTCACACTGCACCCGACCTCCTTGGCCCCTCCCATAGGTGGGGAGCCCACGGGAATTTGGTAATGTAGTACAATAATCTGGAATATTTCTCACAGAAATGCATACCTCACAGACTGAAGTACTGTTGAACATCAAATAATATAGTTTATAACACATTTAGGAACATCTATAAGACATTGCATTACTTTTAGAATCACAAAACAAAGACTGAAATAAATACCCTAAAAAATCTTAAATTAAGAATTCTGCAGGCCAATTACCTAAATACTGATGTTAAAGTCCAAGGTAAGGTATTTACAAGTAGAATTTAAAGTATTGCCTTCCATTATTTGAAACAACTAAATCTATTTTAAGCCTATATTTAATGTAATATATTCATCATTTGCATCTGAATCCTCAAATAGTGATATCTTTAGATACAAAAAGTCGTTGGATAAGGCTGAATAAGGTTAAACATTTATCACATTATGTAACTTTAAATTTTAACCTAGTGTATCAGCATGAATCCATGTATTACACTATGACTCTGACACTTTGGTTTAAAGAAAATATATATTAGGACTTGTTTGCTTTTGGACATTGCTTGAATTAAGGTTGTTCTGTATCACAGTTTCCCTTCACTACTTTAAGCCTCTATTTACCTGCACAGTCACCGAGGTGTTTTGGGAATTCTAAGCAATTAACTTGAATAAAAATGATTTTGTTATGCAGACAGTAGTTCATATACATTACATTACTTTATATAACTGATCTGGATTGATCACTGCCATATGACTTAAACACAATGGAGCATTTCCAGATGTTTGTAAGGTATAAGATTTAATTAAGCAAAAGTTTATTATTTTCAATTAAATACTTCGGCCCTTGAGTTTAGCATTAAACATTAAAGTTTTTTAAAACATTATTTTGCTGATATTCCATAATATTTTAAGAAAGATCTTATCAGCTGATGTTCACCTAACATCAAGGAGAATCAATATAATTTAAATTAATATTACCCTAAATTTTTGCACCCTTTACATTTTTATATAAACATATATATAGTGTATGGACAGTGTCAATTAAAATAATTTACCCCTTGGAAGTTTTCACATTTGATTGTTATACAACATTGAATCACAGTGGATTTCATTTTGTTTTTCTGATATTCATGAACAGAAAAAGATTATTTAATGTCATAGTGAAAACAAATCTCTGCAAAACAGTCTAAATTAATTACAAATGTAAAACACATTTTTTGCTATTATAGTCAATTATTCCTTTTAGAAAATGAGCATAGGTTCAACTTTGGAGAAAGGATAAGGTTATTCCATATAAACAAAGAAATACATATTTTTAAAAAAATCAAAAATTAGAGGGAAGAAATGAGGAAGGATTCTACTTAATTTCCAGTTTTATAACTAGGCAGCAAACATCTGTGTAACCGGCAAAGTATAAGGCGAGTTCAAGCATGGGTAAAACACGTGCCGAAAGAAATCTCTCAGTCCAAAAGTTCGTTTTAAAAATATTTTGTGAAAATTAAAAACAAATAATCCACACAAGAATAAAGAAAAAAGTAGTTACACATGTAGAATAAAAGGCAAAAAAAGGAAAAATGTATCTTCTTTAAACTTAGCTTTTCTTGAGAAACTTTAGTTATTTCTGTACTTAAAAGTTCTTTACTTCTTCTTCTATACTTAAAGATTTTTAACTTCTTCTTCTGTATGCTTTAAACGTACGGTGCAGCACTTAAATTAAGCGCATGGTCTTATATGTTACTTCACACACTCAAAAGGCCCGTAGGCACGGTTTAAAATCATGTGCCCTCTACACTTTACACATGGCAAGGCTGGTCACTAACTGAAAATAATGTTTAGTCACAGCTGTTAGAAATTGATAGAGTATACCAATTCAATTCTACTTATGGAGGTTATAGGAACCTCCCATAGGTTATGCATTGTCATTTAGTAAAACATTTATGAATCTTATGTAACTAGGAAATGGCTCTTACAATCTGTATCTTGGTTCTTTGCTGGAAGCTGGATACCACTAGAGAGGCACCTGTATGAATAGCTATAGAAGAAGATTATGCACATCTTTTTAACTCTGCATGATAACACCTACACTCTGTGTGTTCAACACTTACTGAGAAACATGATACATTTTCAAGCAAAGGAAGAAGTACTACTACAGTTGTATTATAAAATCCTAACCATAATTTAGAATGCATTATATTTATTTATTTTTCTTAAAGTCAATAATATTACATACAATCAAGTAGAACAACAAATTACCTCATAGTCAAAGTAGGAAAAAGAAAAAAAA
Source organism: Erpetoichthys calabaricus (assembly GCF_900747795.2). Taxonomy (NCBI): domain Eukaryota; kingdom Metazoa; phylum Chordata; class Cladistia; order Polypteriformes; family Polypteridae; genus Erpetoichthys; species Erpetoichthys calabaricus. Next base: position 166,043,487 of record NC_041394.2, read on the forward strand.
TCAGAAAGTTAAAAAAGAAAGCAGGAACAGGCAAAACCTAAAAGGATAAGACAAAACCTAACAAAAAAAAATTTAACCTCCACCTGACAGAAAGAGAGGAGATCCAACAGCATGGACAAAAACAGAAAAAAAAGGAAAATTTTCCTTTAACCCCAATATGAATCTTCTACTTCTTCTTTCGGCTCTCCTGTTAGGGGTCCTGTCCTCTACATCTTGCTCTGTCACACCCACCACTTTCATGTCTTCTCTCACTGCATCCATAAACCTTAGGCCTTCCTCTTTTCCTCTTGCCTGGCAGCTCTATCTTTAACATCCTTTTCCCAATATACAGAGCATCTCTCCTCTGCACACGCCCAAACCAACACAATCTCGCCTCTCTGACTTTGTCTCCCAACCGTCCAGCCTGAGCTGGCCCTCTAATGTACTCATTTCTAATCCTATCCATCCTCGTCACTTGCAAATTTTAGCATCTTTAACTCTGCCACTTCCAGCTCTGTCTCCTTCTTTCTGGTCAGTGCCACCGTCTCCAACCCATATAACAAAGTTGGTCTCACTACACTCTGGACACTCTCCTCCACCCATTCCACCCTGCCTGCACTCTCTTTTTCAACTCTTTTCCACAATCCCCATTATTCTGTACTCTTGATCCCAAGTATTTAAACTCATCCACCTTCACCAACTCTACTCCCTGCATATTTGCCATTCCACTGACCTTTCTCTCATTCACACACATGTATACTGTCTTGTTCGTATTGACCAGATGTCATGCCAAACACCCTTCTTGCTATCACCCTTTCTACTTTTGCTGTAATTGCCCAGCTATCTGCTAACTTTTCATTGCCCCCAGTGCCTGTCTTACCTCCTCCCTGAACTCAACCTTGCAGTCTTCCTTTTTCAACTTACACCATTTGATCCTTGGCTCTGCCCTCACTCTCCTCCTCTTCTTGATCTCCAACATCATCCTATAGAACACCGCCCTATGCTGTCTAATTACGCTTTCCCCTGCCACCACTTTCAGATTCATTCTTCTGCATAGGATATAATCTACCTGTGTGCATCTTTCTCCACTCTTGTACGTCACCTTATGTTCCTCCCTCTTCTTAAAATATGTATTCACCACAGCCATGTCCATCCTTTTTGCAAAATCCACTATCATCTGACCTTTTTCATTCCTCCCCTTGACACCATACCTACCCATCACCTCCTCGTCTCCTTTGTTCCCTTCACCAACATGTCCATTGAAATCCGCTCCAATCACCACTTTCTATTCCTTGGGTACACTGTCCATCACTTCATCCAGCTCACTCCAGAAATCTTCTTTCTCATCCATCGCACACCCAACTTGTGAGGCATATGCACTAACAACATTCATCATCACACATCCAATTTCCAGCTACATAATCATTACTTTGTCTGACACTCTTTTCACTTCCAAAACACTCTTGAAATATTGTTCCTTCAGAATATCTCCTACCCCATTTCTCCTCCAATCCACACCATGATAGAACAATTTGAACCCACCTCCAATCCACCTGGCCTTACTCCCCTTCTATTTAGTCTCTTGCATACACAATATATCAACCTTCCTTCTCTCCATCATATCGGCTAACTCCCTCCCCTTACCAGTCATACTGCCAACATTCAAAGTTCCTACCCTCAGTTTCACTCTTTTACATTCATCCTCTCCGCTTTCCTCCAGACACGTCTCCCCCCTCTTCTTCTCCTTCTTCGGCCAACAGTAGCCCAATTTTCGAAAGCACCCTGTTGGCTAACAGTACTGGTGGTGGTCGTTGTTAACTCGGGATGCAACCAATCTGATATGGAAATCTGTATTGTTGTCCACATGTTGATCTGGCAAAATTTTACACCAGATGCCCTTCCTGACATAACCCTCCTCATTTATCCAGGGTTGGGACTGGCACAATGAAACACACTGGCCTGTGCATTCCCTGTGGCTGGGTTTACCCCAATATGAATGTCTATTCTAAATTTTATTTATTGAATATTGACACAAGTTTAAAAGGTTTTGAACAGATTGTCTAACAGAGAATTTGATTTTTTTTAAAATTTCAAATAGTATAGAACATCAGTTACCCATTGACTTATAAAAAGTGAGTTGGGATTCTTCCAGTTAAGTAAGATTAGTTTCTGTGCTAGTGCTAGTGTGTTATAGGTAATTACAATCAATTTGTCTTTATCCACTTTAAGGACATCTGGAAGTACACCATATACAGCTTTTAATGGTTTAGGAGTAACTGGGACACCAAGACTATCTGATAAGCATTTAAACATTTACTGAGAAATATAATACATTTTCAGTCAAAGGAAGGATTACTTCTAAAAATGCATCATAACAATTTAACTATACCCTTGAAGGCATTAAATGTAATACTTTGAAATTAAATGGCATTGAAACCTTTAGAGACTTATACACGGTCAACTTATTTACAATTTTCTGAACACATTCCTCATAAACGTAATTCATCACCAAGACATGCATTATATTATAGTATATTTAAGTCAGATTCTTTTGCACTGATATCTTTATTAATTTTCCTAATGCCTTCAATTTCCCATTTTGAATGCTCTACTTTATACGAGAGACATTCAAAAAGTTTCCACACTTTTTTAACTCTATTTTATAAGAATTTCAAACACAAATTACATCACTTTTCTACACAGTCATCTTCATTTGTGATGCAATTTTCAAAGTGTCGTACCAACTTTTTAATGCCCAATTACTACTCCTCCCGCCTTCACTGTTTCCAATGAAAATATAAAAGTGTGGAAACTTTTTGAATGTCCCTTGTATTAAAAATATTGTTAGAAAGAGTATCTCAAAACTATAGAAGTTCTTCTATAATAATGCATCCCTTGATTATATGAATCAGCTCTCGAATCTGAATATTACCAATAGCTTCTTAGCCAATGAATGGCAGCCAACACTTGACACAATACAGGTTTTTTTTTTCAATTTGCCCAAAACATTGACAAATTCTGTTTAATGGTGTTCATGACATACATAACATAAATGACCAGCAGCCATACCACATGCATTTGAGAACAGATAATCCACCTGAAGCTAAGCATGCTTGGGCCTGACTTATTTGGAAGGGAGACCAACTAGGAAAAGCTTGGGTTTCTGCTGGAAGAGGCGTTGGTGAGGCCAGCAGTGTGCACTTACCATGTTCTCTGAATGTGCATCCCAATGTCCCAGTGCAGTGATGTTAACACTATGCTGTAAAAAAGAGTGCTGTCCTTTGGATGAGATGTAAAATTGAGGTCCTGGCTGTCTGTGCTCAGAAAGATCCTTGGGCATCCTTCATAAAGAGTAGGATGTATCCTGATGTCCTGACTAATTTGCCCACCACAGCCTAGTCATTCTGCCCTCCTAATCATCCCCTGTCTCTAATTGGCTAACAATCTCTGACTCCTTCACCACTTAACAGCTAATGTGGAGTGAGTATACTGGTACAATATGGCAGCCATCGCATCATCCAGGTGGATGCCACACATTAGTGGTTGTTGAAGTGGTTCCTCACACACTATATTAAAGTTCTTTGACTAGTGAGAAAAAAGTTATATAAATGTAAAGAATTATTATTATAGCTATTTACTATCTCTACTCTCTCTATTTACAGTATGTCAAAATTGTACTCTGAACTAGATGTTGGTTCACATGGCTGTTTTCATGTACCTGCCCTCATAAGCCATCTATTTTGGATATCTTCTCATCTTAAATCATAATGGACTACACTTTTCGCCTACTTACCAAACAGATCTTGGGATTACTTTAAATTCTTGCACAATAATACGTATTTTGAGGCTAACACAAGTTGATGTACTTCAGCTTAAAGATCAAAGTGGATTCATATGTTATACTACACAACTCACTACCCACATTACTCTGCTCAGCTGGAAGATTCCTAACTAGCCTGCTGTAGAGCAGTGTGAAAATGATGTCCTGTATTGCTTTAAATTACAGTTAATTAAATTTAGACTGAGAGGAGCAATTCAAAACATTTCAGCATATGTCAGCTCCTCATTAGTGTTATCCTCAATTGGCAGGCTTTATTGCAATTACTGATTTATAAGCTTGGCTGTGGCCAGTCCTTTAACCACATTATCTTTCACCATCTTTTACTCTGCTCTTGCTCTTGTTTATACATCTGTTGTTGTATGTATTGTTTGACATAATAAAATCTCGCTCTCTTAAAGTGACTGAAAAGGAGCAAGCCACATAAAGAATCCTGAGGGACACAACAGTGAGAGGAAGTAGGGAACTGTATTCCAATTCAACTATGACTGGCTTCAAGCAACTGTAGTAATGGCAGCTTCCAGTCAATACATCATAATCCTTTAGGCATGTCAGCAGGCTGATGAAGTCAATGGTGTCAAAAGCAACATTGCGGTAAAGAAAAGAAAATGTATTGGGAGATTCAGTGTTAGCATACTAGGGAAAAATGGGGTAGACATAGCATAGGAATTTTGACTTCTTTTTATTTTCAATGATTTTATTTGGAACTAAAAATGCAGAAAACAGGGTTATGTTATATTCTTTAAATAAACCTTAAAGTATAAAACATTTAAATTAGAACACAGTGCAATAAAATAAAATAGAAACAAAATAACCAAAACTAAAATATAATAAAAGAGTAATGCTATGTATATAGAAGACCCAAGTGAACAGTTACCGTTGCCTTTGTAGTATGGGTAAAAATAGTTAGAATTCTAGAGCTACTCATCATGTGGATAAAAATGGGGTTACATGTCTTCCAAGTTTTTTTTGTTTAAAAATTGTTTGAATGTGTCAATACATAAAAATGTACATGTAAAACTGTAACCATCTCTGGTGAGTGATTATACCAGTCAGAGTTCAAAGAAACAATAAAACAGGAGGGAGACAGACAGCCGACTCTCAGTTTTATGTCATGTTCAATCAGCATTCAAAGAAAGAATAAATTTTACATGTTTTACAAACAGCATGTTACAATTATATAAAAGATGAGTTAACCAGTGTAAATATAGCAATAAACCTCAAGATTTTACAAGTGGCCAGCACAAACAAACTACATAAAACTCCATGCAACATAAAGCAAAAGTGCTAAACATGTTCGAAACCCCACTGTGTTCAAGAAAATAAATAACAAAAATGATTACTATTATGGGCAGCACAGTGGGTAGCACTGCTGCCTCGCAGTTAGGAGACCCGGGTTCACTTCCCAGGTCCTCCCTGTGTGGAGTTTGCATGTTCTCCCTGTGTCTGCGTGGGTTTCCTCTGGATACTCCGGTTTCCTCTCACAGTTCAAAGACATGCAGGTTAGGTGCACTGGCGATTCTAAATTGTCCTTGGTGTGTGTGTGTGTGTGTGCGCCCTGCGGTGGGATGGCGCCCTGCCCGGGGTTTGTTTCCTGACTTGCACCCTGTGTTGGATGGGATTGGCTCCAGCAGACCCCCGTAACCCTGTAGTTAGGATATAGTGGGTTGGATAATGGATGGATGGATTAATATTATAAATAATATTAATAATAATAACAAGAACAAATTTTGAGACCTGTGTAGTGAATTGCTGTAAAGCTGCAGACTGGATATTCAAAAGCTTCTTAGAGAAAAAAATGGCTTTGGGTATAGAATAGTGAGCTGTACATTTAATTTGATGCCTCTCTATATGTATTGATCTGAAATACAAGGAGCTCATGTTGGAGGCTTATTATACTTCTCAATATCTCACACAGAGATTTTGATTATGAAAGGTGCCACAGAAGGATACTGAGAAAAGATATAGAGAAGAATAATAATTGGCATTATTTTATGTTGAACTGATGCTAAAAACTTAGTTATAATATGAACAGTCTAACCAGCGGGTTTAGCCTAAACTACAGAAAACTGACATAATGAGTCTTCACCCAGAGACCACTGGACGATTCTTTAGCTGATAGACAGGTCATTCAACAGATTGAAGGCTATGTAGTTTAAGTGCAATACTCAATTTTTGTTTGAATCCATAGAATCTTTAGAATACCAAAATCTTGGATGATGGAGTGCAGCAGAACATTACAATTTGAAATACCAGACTAGTACTACATTGTGCAATTAACTTTGATTGAAAAATGTTCATAATGATGTGCTCCTGCTTAAAATAATGTACAATTCAACAAATCTTACATACTAAATCAAACTTCCTATTCTTACTGTATTTTTGTAGACATTTAACATGACATATTTGTTCACTACCATGCAGCTCAAATACTTTACTTTATTGTTAGTTTTCTCCATTTGCTAATTCATGCATACTGTCACAATTATGTCTAATACAGGCCTGCATGAGATGCAAGTTCATCATAGGACACTTTCAACTACACTCTTGGTCAAATTTAAGATAACATTCTCAAACATAATCCAATTTTTTGTCACAGAGAAAGAAGGCTATGCCAGTCTATTTCAGGGTCTACTCACACAAACACACACACATGTGAATACACACACACACACTCATGCAGAGACAATTTGAAATCAAAAATCAACTTATGAAGCCCATCTTTGGAATTTGGAAAAAAAATTGCAACACCAAAAGTAAAACCTAAGTTGACAAGAAGAGAACATGCAGACAACACAAACAGATAACAAAAGATAAACGCAATGTTGAAGCAGCCATTAAATGGGCTGCTGTCTCTTATATAACACTTGCTCCAATAATATGATTAATAACAAATTACACATAAGAGAAGAAATTAAAAGAAAAAAAAACATCAAGTCTCAATATCCAGGTCTAGTCCTTCTAGGACTTTCTTACCTATGCCCACCACTAAACTAGTGGCAAGTAAGTATGATAATCCAATCTACATGTGTTTTGTAGACTGGTAAAACCTTGTTCCTCTGCATGTGCTGTGAGATAGATAGATAGATAGATAGATAGATAGATAGATAGATAGATAGATAGATAGATAGATAGATAGATAGATAGATAGATAGATAGATAGATAGATAGATAGATAGATAGATAGATAGATAGATAGATAGATAGATAGATAGATAGATAGATAGATATGAAGAATGACAAATTATCACAAATGACATTTGAACCCGAAATCTCATTTCAATTGAGTCACAAACGTTAAAAGTCATTGTTGAAAAACATATTAACAGAATCTAAACAAGAACATGAAGGCAGAAAAGAAAATTATAAGATTGCTTTGTTTTTGATGCGGAATATTTCTCTAAACCTGCAAATATGGAACATTTTTATTTGATTTGAGCTGATGAATAGGCTTGCCATCAGATACTTTGTTCTGGGCTATAATTCCTTTCAAAAGGATCTTTGTAACTGTGTCCAGAGTTCAAGATACTTTTTGAGGAAAAATTATAAACTGGAACTATGAAGACTTTTTCTGATGTGGTTACATTTATTAAACAACTGGATCACTTCAAGGAGTTATTTTGACTTTTGGACATTTGTGCCACATTCCACCTCAAGAGCTGACTGCGAGAGAGAATTTAGTTTAATGAACAACAGGAAACAAAATCTAGAAATCCCTTAGATGCTGATCATTTGGAAAACAATGAGAATTAAACACTTTTTAAATTCCAGACAGACTGCTAATGTTGATAAAATTTATATTTCATGGAAGACAGAAAACATCAGAAGAGAAACTCTTTGAAAATTCAGTGAAATTTTGAATAAAAATAAACTTTTTATGAAAAAAAAGTTACATCAGTTGAGTTAATTCTTCTATACTTAACATTAAATATGTAAAACAGTAAATGTAGCTGCAAAAATGTAAGGTGTCATCAGGCACGGGTAAGACACGTGTCAAAAGAATTCACAGAGTCCAAGAGTTCGTTTTAAAGGTTTTTAGTGAAAGTTAAAAGCGAATGATCCAAACAAGAATAAAAGAAAAAATATTTACACATGTAGAATAAAAGGCAAAAAAAGGGAAAAATGAATCTTCTATAAACTTAGCTTTTCTTGAAAGACTTTAGTATTTTTATACTTAAAGGTTCTTAATTTCTTCTGTCCTACTTAAAGGTTCTTAATTTCTTCTTTCCTACTTAAAGGTTCTTAATTTCTTCTTTCCTACTTAAAGGTTCTTAATCTGTACGCTTTACGTACGGCACAACACATAAATTAAGTGCTTTTAAGTGCATATTTACTTCACACACTCTAAAGGCTCGTAAGCCGGTTGGCACATAGGCAAGTGCCCAGGCACGGTGACGTGCAATCACGGTTAAAAACCGTATGCCTCTACACCTTATACAAGGCAAGGCTGACACTAACTCACTGTAGAATAGTGTTTACTCCAAGCTATTAGAAATGGCAAGAGCATACCAAAACGATTTTGTTCACGGGGGTTATAGGAACCTTCCATAGTTTATGCATTGTCATCTAATAAACATTCATGAATCTTATAGAACAAGGAAAATGGCTCTTAAAGTAAATAATAATGCACTGCTAATTCCGGTCCTCAAAAACTTGGCTTTTCGAAGTTGCTGTTCACACAAAAAAAAAAACACTATGCCATCCTGGCTGGTAAAGTAATATCAAGTATTAATAGCTGCTCCTATGTTTTGCAGGTGCTATATTTTAAAAAGAAATGTTTTGGAAATGCTTCGGTTTGGGATATGTTGCAATTAGACTTGCCATTAGCAATAACACGCAGATAAGGAGCCTTGGCTTGAGCTGGGAGAACTTTTTGTCCATGAGCTGAGCTCTGTCAAGGCGGGGGATGGGACAGCACGATGCTTGCTGCTTGTGCTGATCAACACATTTACAAGACAAAAAAACGCTGATGGTAGAGGTGTGAAGGGATTTAAGGTGGGCCGGGATTACAAGTTTTTTCGTAGGATTCAGGAATTCTAGTGTTAAATGAGGAGCACTTCTTCATGTGATAAAATGTCTGCTAGTCTCTATCTTGCCCCAGCAAAAATCTTTATATTCAGTAACTAATTTATCCTTTTATTCAATCTCCCAGTGCATGCTCCAAATCTCTCTGGTTTAATTTGGTGTTTAAGCTAAAAGGGTGCAGTAACAGTGAAATGGGCTGAGGCCAATGGTTGCTTTAGTTCATTTTTACATTGAATACCTTAACGGCTGCACAGTAAATCTGCTCTTATTATGTGAGAACTGAATTATAGTTGGGCGGCACGGTGGTGCAGTGGTAGCGCTGCTGCCTCGCAGTTAGGAGACCCGGGTTCGCTTCCCAGGTCCTCCCTGCGTGGAGTTTGCATGTTCTCCCCGTGTCTGCATGCTTTTCCTCCGGGCACTCCGGTTTCCTCCCACAGTCCAAAGACATGCAGGTTAGGTGGATTGGTGATTCTAAATTGGCCCTAGTGTGTGCTTGGTGTGTGGGTGTGTTTGTGTGTGTTCTGCGGTGGGATGGCACCCTGCTCAGGATTGGTTCCTGTATTGGCTGGGATTGGCTCCAGCAGACCCCCGTGACCCTGTGTTCGGATTCAGCGGGTTGGAAAATGGATGGATGGATGAATTATAGTTAAATCTAAGTATAAATATTTGTTTTCCTTTAAACCGTTTTTAAACATTTGAGTGTGTTCAATAGGAAAATACCTATGGTCTGGCTTTTCCTGACAACTGGTAGGTGACACTTGTCAATTCCTGTTTTACTAAGAACTTCAGGAAAGTCTGTTAAACATCTGAGACTGGGATTGCATTATTACCCAAAGTTACACTTGACATTCTTGCTAATGCATTGCAAAAAAATTGGGCGTTTCCTTTAGTTTATTTTTAGCTATTTAAATAATAAATGTATTTTACCAGTGGAAGTCTAGTCAACCTGAAGGTCTTCAAAAGCAAGATCTGGACGGTGAAAATGAAATATATAAGTTGAAAATCATGACCAAATAGCCTTGCAAGGTGGAAACCAGCTATTTAATAAATACACAGATAATGGTTAATAATATAAATATCACCATTTTTTAAAATTACATGACGTTCTTGTTATTCAACATCTAGACGTGTGGGTTTGGGGCTGATCCTCTATGATTAAAGGTTACTTTTGTACAACTTTAAATTTAATCAGGATTTCATTAAACACACTTAATCTGAATTTTTTAAAATTCAACCTCTTAATAAAGATGTGTACATTTAGTTAACAAGCTGCTGTTGCTTGCATTAAACAGAATAATAAAGGTTCATTTGAAATATAAGTCAAATTGGGATTGGACAGCTGACAGGAGCAGGTTTACTTTTAATTGAAGAAAACAGTAGCTGTGACTTACTTTTTGGCTGTCAATTGAAAGAAAAGACTTTTGTGGGAAATAAATAACCACAGCATTTACACAATATTCATACTCTGTAATTAAACAGAAAAAATTACAGTGAAGCCACCCTGCATTATAAACTACAACTAATAAGACAGAAAAATGAGTAATACACTGACTCAGGTCTGTAATCGGGTGACTTTTCATCAAAGATTCTAGAATTGCCTTATTGAGACAGGCTTAATCTAGGAGTATAAATTTGAACCTTCTTATACAGCACATGATTAAAATGGCCACCCAGAGGTAACTGAACCCAGACAGAGGTTCTTCTGTAACACATTGAATAACATCCTTACATCTATAAATCTATTTTCAAATCTATCTACTCTAGTTGAGACTTGCAGGTGCTAGACCTTATAGGATCCAAAGGAATAAAACAATTACAGAATGGAAGACAGCCCCGAATACTGGGTACTGGGTATTGTTGCCAGTGAAATTAACATGTATATGTTCCGGATGCAGAAGAAAAACTGGAGGACATGTACAATAAGTGACACAGAAGACTATGCAAACTCCACGCAGACAGTGATAGAGGCATATGATTCAAACAGAACAAACTACAAGAAAAAACGTTCTTACCGCAAACAGTATGCAAACAATCTTCACATATTTTACTATTGATTAAAAATGGGAAATGTTAAAATAGTGTTTTGTAAAAGACAAAATTTTACAAAATATGATCCATCCATCAATTTCCTGAACCTTGTTAATCAAATTCAGGGTAATAGGTATATTATATTAAAATGACAGGGGGAAAAAGAGAGAAATTAAAATAAATATTTATAAGGAAAATTGTGTTTTACTTTACTGTGCCCAGCAATTAATATGTCGCACCCCTACAGTTACGGCTAGTTTAAATGCATGGAATTCACACTGAGCCAGAAATTACAAAAGTAGACTTAAAAAATAAGAGTACAGCTTATGCTGTTAAAATAAAGATTGTTTATTTTGTTTCAGTGTGGGCAACTAGCGTATCAAAAAAAGGTATGGAATGAAAAAGTTTTTTGCTTGGTATGGAAATAAAAATAAAAGTGCACAACAGCTATGGCTGTCATTGTACCTAATTGAGGGTAAGCAATTATACTACAAACTTTGAAATAAATGGCACAAATACAGCAATGATATAAATGAGTCCTTCACCAGGATTTTTACACAAAAATAGATACTGTACGGGGCCAAAAACAACAAAGCGTGGTGATTTACTAGGCTGGAGAATTTGTATGACAGTGTATATAGTTGACGTAAAATGTGACCAGACATCAAGTACTAAATATAATCTGTCAGACTGTGGCCAAGCTGTAGCAAGTCATCTTAACTGGTGTTTAACTAAACATGGGTACAATTAGGTTTAATCCACACAAAAAGGCTTCACTATGGATGTTTAAACAGTGGTCAAATACCACAATGGCCAATAACACATATATGGTCACATAACACAGGCATGACACCACAGTGGTTGGTGCTGTTGCATCACATCTTAGAATCCAGAGTTTACATCCCAAACAAAACAGTCAGTTCAGAGTTTGAATATATTCCATCTCTGTGTGCAGTTCTCCGATTTTCTTCCAAATTTCAGGAAATGTTTGAGTCAGGCTAATTGAAAACCTTAAGCTTTTCCTGTGCGAGCGACTAACACCCCTGACCTGTTCTATCTATCTATCTATCTATCTATCTATCTATCTATCTATCTATCTATCTATCTATCTATCTATCTATCTATCTATCTATCTATCTATCTATCTATCTATCTATCTATCTATCTATCTAAAAAAGGCACCCACCGGGTCATACCTTTTACTGTCTGCAGACAATGAAAATGAAAGTTGAAACAGAAATAACACTATGGCGTGTGTCCCCTAAACAGGGCTTTGAAAACAAGGGTTATAAGGCAAGTTGTTTCTAACGGAGCTCCATCCAGCAGATCACTCTAGCTAGTCAATGACACATCCTTCCATGATGGCTGGATCTGAAGAGATGGGGTCAAATTCCTTCAGTGGGCAGGTTTTTGATGCTGTGGGAATGAAGGAGAAGACAAAGTTAGCATCAGTTTCCCCTTCTGTCTTGGTGGGTTACTATGTATCTCGACTGAGCCTGTGAGGAGGTCCTCCAATAAACGTCTGTGACATGGCCCCATCCACCTCAAACCTGGTAGAGCAAGTGAACCTAGCCATGAGGACATGGTCCTGGGTGAGGGCATCAGTGTTGGCGTGAAGGACCCTGTAGCAGTGCAGAACCTTTAACTTGTATGGCTGGAGACTCGGGCAAGGGGGGCTGGCCCATTTCATTGCGAGGGCCTCTCACTCAATTCAACCCAGAACTTCAGGAAGTTGACATTATAATGTTGATATGACAGCCAGTTAGGCTGGTCCCTTCTGCTTCTGGATCTCATAGGGACCTAGCCAGTGGGATAGGAGTTCAGAGTGTGTTGTATCCAAGAATGTCCACACTGTCCTGTTCAAAAGGGATGTCAATTATTGGCAGGTGAACAAGAGGAGAGCGGTCTCACTGGGGTATTTGGGTCAGTTGGCATTCTGGACTAAACCTTCAAAAGCAGTACACCTCCTCATGCACATTTGGCCAATAGAAGTATGCTGTGATATACAGTTAGGTCCATAAATATTTGGACAGAGACAACTTTTTTCTAATTTTGGTTCTGTACATTACCACAATGAATTTTAAATGAAACAACTCAGATGCAGTTGAAGTGCAGACTTTCAGCTTTAATTCAGTGGGGTGAACAAAACGATTGCATAAAAATGTGAGGCAACTAAAGCATTTTTTTAACACAATCCCTTCATTTCAGGGGCTCAAAAGTAATTGGACAATTGACTCAAAAGCTATTTCATGGGCAGGTGTGAGCAAGTCCGTCGTTATGTCATTATCAATTAAGCAGAAAAAAGGCCTGGAGTTGATTTGAGGTGTGGTGCTTGCATGTGGAAGATTTTGCTGTGAACAGACAACATGCGGTCAAAGGAGCTCTCCATGCAGGTGAAAGAAGCCATCCTTAAGCTGCAAAAACAGAAAAAACCCATCCGAGAAATTGTTACAATATTACAAGTGGCAAAATCTGCAGTTTGGTACATGCTGAGAAAGAAAGCAAGCACTGGTGAACTCAGCAACGCAAAAAGACCTGGATGTCTACGGAAGACAACAGTGGTGGATGATCGCAGAATCATTTCCATGGTGAAGAGAAACCCCTTCACAACAGCCAACCAAGTGAACAACACTCTCCAGGGGGTAGGCGTATCGATATCCAAGTCTACCATAAAGAGAAGACTGCATGAAAGTAAATACAGAGGGTGCACTGCAAGGTGCAAGCCACTCATAAGCCTCAAGAATAGAAAGGCTAGATTGGACTTTGCTAAAGAACATCTAAAAAAGCGAGCACAGTTCTGGAAAAACATTCTTTGGACAGATGAAACCAAGATCAACCTCTACCAGAATGAAGACAAGAAAAAAGTATGGAGAAGGCGTGGAACAGCTCATTATCCAAAGTATACCACATCATCTGTAAAACACGGTGGAGGCAGTGTGATGGCTTGGGTGTGCATGGCTGCCAGTGGCACTGGGACACTAGTGTTTATTGATGATGTGACACAGGACAGAAGCAGCCGAATTAATTCTGAGGTGTTCAGAGACATACTGTCTGCTCAAATCCAACTAAATGCAGTCAAATTGATTAGGCGGCGTTTCATGATACAGATGGACAATGACTCAAAACATACAGCCAAAGCAACCCAGGAGTTTATTAAATCAAACAAGTGGAAAATTCTTGAATGGCCAAGTCAGTCACCTGATCTTAACGCTAAAATATGCAAGGCATTCCTTGAAAAGACATTGTCTTGATGGGAGCATATGTTCCTCTTAAACCTGTATATACATATCAGAATTGATGGTGCCTTTCTAGATGTGCAAGTTCCCCAATCCATAGACAATAATGCACCTGAATACCATCAGAGATGTAGGCATACTGCCTAGAGTGCTAATAACAATCTGGATGGTCCCCCTCCTCTTTAGTCTGGAGCAGGCGGCGTCCATGTTTTCCAAAATGAATTTCAAATTTTGATTTGTTTGACCACAGATCAGTTTTCCACTTTGCCTTAGTCTATTTTAAGAGAGGACAGGTACGTTTCTAAATCACGTTCACATATGGCTTCTTCTTAGCATGATAGAGCTTTAACCTGCATTTGTGGATGGTACTGTGAACTGTGTTCAGAGACCATAATTTCCTGAGCCCATGCAGTGACTTCTATGACAGAATCATGCCTGTTTTTAATGCAGTGCCACCTGAGGGCCCGAAGATCATGTGCATCCAATATTGATTTTTGGCATTGTCCCTTACGCACAGAGATTTTTCTAGATTCTCTGAATCTTTTGATGATATTATGTACCATATATGATGAGATATTCAAAGTCTCCACAATTTTACATTGAGGAACATTATTCTGAAATTGTTCCACAATTTGTAGATGCAGTTTTTTACAGATTGGTGAACCTCTGCCCATCTTCACTTCTCAGAGTCTTTTTAGACCCAGTCCTGTAGTACTAGGGTGTTGTACCGTGTTAGCCATTATGAATGCTTGGCTTTTCTCTACATTCATAATAGACCCAGTCCTGTTACTGGCCGTCCTGGGTATTGCATTAAACTGCATCCAGCCCTGTATGTAGGCCCTCTAACCTGCAGGGAAAAACTTTGGGGTTGGTGGCAGAATTGGCACTCCAGCCACCATAAAAAACTCACACTGTTCCACTTCATCTGAACTAGTGTGGTGCTGAGGTGTCACCCATTGCATGGCTGTACTTGGGTCCTAATCTGGATCCTGAGTTGGTTTGTTGTGTTGTGGGTGCAGCAATGCGCTGTATCAGCATGTGCTCCTGACCTCTCTTCTCTCTCTCTTGTTACTGGTCTGTTGCCAATGAACCTAATTAGTCACAAAATGTTTCTGCAACTGTTTCTTTTAAGTACCACTTACTTTTCCAGTCGTTTATTACATGGTCCCAACTTTTTTGAGATGTGCTACTGCCATGAAATTCAAAATGAGCTAATATTTTTAATGAAATAGTAAAATGTCTCACTTTCAACATTTGATATGTTTGCTGTGTTCTGTTGTAAATAAAAAAGGAGTTTGCGAGATTTGCAAATCATTGCATTCTGTTTTTATTTACATTTTACAAAGCGTCCCAACTTTTTTGAAATTGTGGTATCTATCTATCTATCTATCTATCTATCTATCTATCTATCTATCTATCTATCTATCTATCTATCTATCTATCTATCTATCTATCTATCTATCTATCTATCACCCACAACAAATGCAGAGTAGCAGCTTTCATCATGAAATATAAAAAACAACAACATTGTTATTTCCCACCATACTAAACAAGTTTCAAAAATTGTTTGAATCAATTAATTCATGTGCATTATGTTATTTAATAACATATAACCACGAAAATTGTAGTTAAAGAAATTTTCTTTTCTTGCTTTTTAGTGCATTTATAACTAAAGTAAATAAAATCGTTTTACTTAAAAAAAAATTATATATTTTTTAAGTCATTGCAATTTAAACTTTCATTATGTTCCACTGCAAATGTGATTGTGCAACTCATATTTTTGCAAAGCAATGCAGTGTAAAAAAGAATATATTGTAGAGGCAGTAAAAGATACAAGAACACAGGAAAATGTTTTTTTCATTTTTTTCCCAGCAAGAGTCAATGCTTCATAGCAGTAGCTGGGCAGATGCATATTGCTATGAAAACGTATTTGCTTCATTCCTGATTTTCTCAGTTATTTCAAGTGTGTTACATGGAATGTTTCAGGTATTTAACCAAAATCTAAAATTAAATAAACCTATTAGATAGACCTAAGTGAAATAAATCTCTTCTTATTTTCTGAAACCACTTTTTCCAGTGAGGGGTGATGAGTGAAATAAATACCACATTTTATTTCAGTTGCGTCATTTATTGAATGAACAAAGTTATCCAACACCTATTTGCACCTTCTGAAATAAGAAATTGTCCCCTTACACTTAACTGGTTGCTCCTCATTTAGCTGCAAGGACTGAAAACAAATGCTTCCTTTATTTAGTATCAGTCTTTTAAATCACCAAAGACAATTTTTTGTGAACTCTTGTAGAGCTGCTTTACCACAGATACATATTTAACCATGAGCTGTTCATTTCACATTCTTCCACAACACCTACAGTGCATCTGGAAAGTATTCACAGTGCATCACTTTTTCCACATTTTGTTATGTTACAGCCTTATTCCAAAATGGATTAATTTCATTTTTTTCCTCAGAATTCTACACACAACACCCCATAATGACAACGTGAAAAAAGTTTACTTGAGGTTTTTGCAAATTTATTAAAAATAAAAAAATTGAGAAAGCACATGTACATAAGTGTTCACAGCCTTTGCCGTGAAGCTCGAAATTGAGCTCAGGTGCATCCTGTTTCCCCTGATCATCCTTGAGATGTTTCTGCAGCTTAATTGGAGTCCACCTGTTGTAAATTCAGTTGACTGGACATGATTTGGAATGGCACACACCTGTCTATATAAGGTCCCACAGTTGACAGTTGCATGTCACAACCAAGCATGAAGTCAAAGGAATTGTCTGTAGACCTCTTTGACAGGATTGTCTCAAGGCACATATCTGGGGAAGGTTACAGAAAAATTTCTGCTGCTTTGAATGTCCCAATGAGCACAGTGGCCTCCATCATCTGTAAGTGGAAGAAGTTTGAAACCACCAGGACTCTTCCTAGAGCTGGCCGGCCATCTAAACTGAATGAGGGGAGAAGGGCCTTAGTCAGGGAGGTGACCAAGAACCCGATGGTCACTCTGTCAGAGCTCCAGAGGTCCTCTGTGGAGAGAGGAGAACCTTCCAGAAGGATAACCATCTCTGCAGCAATCCACCAATCAGGCCTGTATGGTAGAGTGGCCAGACGGAAGCCACTCTTTAGTAAAAGGCACATGGCAACCCACCTGGAGTTTGCCAAAAGGCACCTGAAGGACTCTCAGACCATGAGAAAGAAAATTCTCTGGTCTGATGAGACAAAGATTGAACTCTTTGGTGTGAATGCCAGGCGTCACGTTTGGAGGAAACCTGGCACCATCCCTACAGTGAAGCATGGTGGTGGCAGCATCGTGCTGTGGGGATGTTTTTCAGCGGCAGGAACTGGGAGACTAGTCAGGATAAAGGGAAAGATGACTGCAGCAATGTACAGAGACATCCTGGATGAAAACCTGCTCCAGAGCGCTCTTGACCTCAGATTGGGGCGACGGTTCATCTTTCAGCAGGACAACGACCCTAAGCACACAGCCAAGATATCAAAGGAGTGGCTTCAGGACAACTCTGTGAATGTCCTTGAGTGGCCCAGCCAGAGCCCAGACTTGAATACGATTGAACATCTCTGGAGAGATCTTAAAATGGCTGTGCACCGACGCTTCCCATCCAACTTGATGGAGCTTGAGAGGTGCTGCAAAGAGGATTGGGCGAAACTGGCCAAGGATAGGTGTGGCCAAGCTTATGGCATCATATTCAACAAGACGTGAGGGTGTAATTGCTGCCAAAGGTGCATCAACAAAGTATTGAGCAAAGGCTGTGAATACTTATGTACATGTGATTTCTCAGTTTTTTTATTTTTAATAAATTTGCAAAAACCTCAAGTAAACTTTTTTCACGTTGTCATTATGGGGTGTTGTGTGCAGAATTCTGAGGAAAAAAATGAATTTAATCCATTTTGGAATAAGGCTGTAACATAACAAAATGTGGAAAAAGTGATGCGCTGTGAATACTTTCTGGATGCAATGTATATTGTGTTTAGATCAGGGCCATGGCTAGGCCAGTCCAAAACATTAATGTTGCTTCTTTTCAGCCATCCTAAAGTACATTTTATTTTGTGTTTTAGATTGCTGCCTTGCTGCATGACTCAAGTATGTTTTAGATTTATGTCAGAAGACAAATGACCCTAGGCTCTCCTTAAGAATTTCATGTTATGAAGAAAAATGTATGGTTCCTTCTGTTAAGGCAAGAGGTCCATGTCCTGAAGCAGAAAAACACCCCCACACTATCTTCACTATGTTTGACTGCTGATCTGTTGTTCCTTCTGTGAAATGCTATATTTTCTTAAAGACAAGCTTAATGGGACCCATATCATATTGCATTTCTTAAACAGTATGAAATGGCTTCCTATTAATCAGAGTTCAGTAACAAACAGTGAGTGGTTCAGGGCAAGTAAATTAACAAGTTTTAGAATGTATTAAAAGTTTACCACATGCTAGAACATAAGGACTTAAAAAATTTGACCTACACAATTGACACTCATTTCAAGTAATAAATTTGTTTAGTATGTGTCTACAATCATCTTGAATATCAAGACCTGTCAAGTTCTATTGCATTAATAAAAGTATGGCTTAAAGCTGTCTCTAAAGAAAGGTGAAGAGTCACTCAGAATTTGGAAAACGTTCTAAGCTACTATGATAATTTGTTTATAGTCATTCATATAATATAATGTCTCATATTTGTCAAATTTGTCATGTCATATTTTTTGTTATACAGTATAATTGTGTTCATTATTAGCCATGCAAGTGCTATTGAAAAAGTTTAATATCAATCTTGTGCTTGATAAGTACATGAAAAAGATGGAAAAAAGTTACTGCTCTTTTTTTAGCACAGATTTTTAGCAGAACTTGGAGGCTTGTAAGAGTATCCACATGAAGAATCTCTGAACAATATTATGATAAAAACTCTTCAAATCTTCTGATAGAATTTTTTCTATTTCCTGTTGTTGACTTAGCTTGGCACATAGTTCTTAGAGAGCAGGTTCAAATCACATGAGTGTACATACCTGAAGTATGCTTATGATTAATACTAAAACCTATTCTTTGAGTATAACACTTTTAATAGTTAGCACCATCCTAAGGTGCCCTATACATTTGTTTGACCAAACTTGCACAGAATCAACTATAATTCAGTCATGGGACTGAATATGTTATCTTTCAGGTCCAGGTCCTTTATAATTCTTTTAACACTTGACCATGAATAAGTCTTTTTAATGAATAAAAGGCAAAGGTCAAACATTCAATAATGAAAATATGAGTACTAAATCACATTATTTATGCTGAGTTCAGAAAAAATGTTCCAACGTTTTTTGAATATTTTAAATATTTGAAGAATAGATTATGTAAATTGTTACAGAATAAGATGAATTTTTTAAAAGCTTTACTTCAAAGAGTTCAAGCAATGTTCAAATTCTCCACTAAAAGGTAGTTTATCTGTTCATGGCAATATTATCAGCAATGCGCATTGTGTAATTCAAACAACAGCCAGTGAGTGCATCATGGACTGAGGTGGTAAATAAACTGGCATATTCTGACATTTCCTGAAAAACACCTGCCAGAGGCACATGAGCTTTTTAAGACTGGCAATGTCCTTATGTAAAGCTGCAATGTATTCAGTCCAGCATCTTAGTAAGCAAGTCACACCATTCTTAAAATGTGTGGTCATAATGGCTTTCATAGTGAGTCACAGGTCAGATTACTTTACATGTATGGGACACTTACTTGTAAAGTTTTACATTGGCAACATTGACAAGTGTGATAGTTAGGGGGCGCTATCGCTCCCTTGAACCCTCAGACCAAACGCCAGACACCAGATAAAAGTCCAAATTATTATTTTATTAGGACAATAATGTGCACAAAGCACCCTCCACTCCACTATACTCATAAATATACACATTATATATCTTCCACACCCAGACGCGTTTCCACCCTTCCTCCCGACTCAGCTCGCCTGTCTGGAATCTCTCACAGTCCTTTATAGTCCTCGACCTGGAAGTGCTTCTGATCCCTCAGTCCATGTGACTTCCCAGCACTTCCGGGTCAGGTAAAAACTCTTCTTCTTCATCCCGGAAGTACGTCATTTCCTCTGTCGCTGTGACTAAGACATACTTCCGGGTTATAGGGAAAAGAGCAGTCCCTGCTCCTCCCTGCAGCATCCCCTGGAGGCCCCCATGGTATCCAGCAGGGCTGTGATGTAAAACTCCACTGTCCATGATGCCCTGCTGGAACTCAGGGTACCTCTATGTTGCAAGAAGGGCTCCACCTGGTGGCCTGGGGGTATTGGCCGGGATGAACGCCCGGCCATATCCCACACAAGGCACTTGGACTTGGCACCATGTCATTTTTAAACAAGTACTTAGTCACTTGGTCACAATGCCTTATGATATATTTAGATTTCAAGTTTCATGGTGTTGCATGATGCTGTATTGCAGCTCTTGGGACCTTTCAATTCTGCATGTTCTTGCTATAATTTTATACATTTCTTCTAGGTATTCTGGTTTCCTCTTCTATCACAGAAATAAGTGTATTATATTTCATAGCCGTAACAGCATCACCTGCCATCTGTGGAAAGAAGGCTGTAATGTTGAATGGGTGCATAGTGGTTACAGCTGTGAGTACAAAAGAAGGATGAGAAAACAGTTAAATAACTCGTAAACTTACATCCTTATGTGTATACATGTAACTTGTATGGTTAAAAGTGTGCCTGCTTAAATAACTCCTCATTGAATTAAATCTATCTAAGCAAAAAAATACTTATTTACATACAATTCTTGAATAAACACTCTGTCATCAATGAGAATTGGTTTTCCTTGTTTTTCTTTATCAAGAACTTTACCTTTTGATCTCAAGGTACCTCTAAACCAAATAACATACAGCAGGCCATATGTCAAAACTAGCAATGACAATACCAACATTATTTTAAGTTTGCCAAGTTATGGAGATATGGGCTCTTCAACTACATCATGAGGCTGTCATATCTCCTTGGCTTCAACTTTAAGGGAGCAGAGTGGATACTTGAAACTAAACTACCCATGATGAACATAATACTGAATAGCAAAATAATAAATCAGCACAAAAGGACAAATACAAAGAAAAGACCAATGGAAAATTACTGAAAATACATAAAAATTATTACATTAAGGAAGACTTTACTTGAACCAGGCACAAAACCTTGGCTAAACCACAGCATATATAAAAGATAATAAAACTCATGCCAAAACTGAACTGCCCTTAAAACTTTATTCATTTATTTCAATTTTGTGGAAATATTAAAAAATGGATAGTATGGACTTACCTAATTACCTAGACCCTAGCTAGCTCCCTGTCTGGCAAGACAGGAATTAAATTTTTAGCTTTTGTACCACTTGATTTTTAAATGTTTATTTTATTTTAAACATTGTGTTCTCCTCTATCTGACTTCATAAAGATCAACCCCAATTAAAAATGAAATACAGTATAACAGCAATCTGTTCAACTGATTGATTATTAGAAGCATTACAAAAATGTATTAGGTGTTCTTGAAAATACTCCTATTTATAAAAAAGTGAAGTTTTGTCTTTCCATTATTTTCTATCTAATTTAAAAATCCTAAGGCTGGGGAAAAAGCTGTGAGGCAGTTACTCATTCAGTAACTTGCCAGGTACCATGTTTACCTGAACATGTCTGCAACCTGCCAAGGATAGCATCACAGAGTAGACAAGAAAGACAGAAGTTTAACGCTGCAGTTTTAGGCTGAAAGAAATCCATTTAAAATATCATCCACATAAATAAATAGTGTGCATGTTAACTCAAACTGGGCAGGAAACAAGTCGGCATCTGTATGTTTTAATGGATCTGGTATGAGCAAGGTAATGATTACTTGGCTTTGATTGACCTTGGCAATAGGAAATGTTCAAGCCAATTTTTGATTTATTATTTGTTTAAAAAATGGGGTGAGGAAGAGTTAGAACGCAACAAGCCTGCATTTTTCTTTTTAATACATTTGGCAAGGGCCTTGTCTACAAATGTTTCTGTCTAAAGTAGGAAAAAATGTGGCATTGCTTTAAATGTACTTTACAGAAAAGTAAAGGTGTTTATACATTTTTTCTATGTGAATAATGAGTCCCTGGCCTTGAATATATTTCTCCTAAATACAGGAAAATTATTCTGGAAATGTAACAGTATAAAGGGATTTTATTCTCACGCCAATGGTAAGATTATTAACTTTTTAGAAAAAAAAACAAGAAAATGTTTTTATTTTGCATGTCTGTACTATAATAAACAAGCAGCTGTAAATTAAGGAAAGAACATTGGGTTTTGTCATTGCTGCTGTATATTATGGTAGACTAAAGGCAGATTTGGCTGCCATGACTTGGTCAATTTTTTAAATTAAAGTTAATTATGACATTCCCGTGTTGCAATGTTTTAATTAGAAAATGAATGAATGAATAATATGTTATTAAACAAACTTTTCAACCACCCACACTTCAATCAATCTAAAGGAAATAACCAGTCCTTAATGGTACATGGCAGTGCTGCTACACCCATATCAGCACAGGATGATTTTTTTTTCACCAATTAACTTAAAACTGACATCTTTAGGATAAAGAGAAAAAATAGAGAAAATACAATGCAAATTTCACACAGATAGCACCCAAGCCAGTAGGCTGTAGCACTGACTCCTAAGTAAACTATATATGTTTGTATGTAATGTACTCATGCATTTGTTTGAAAATCTTTCATTTAAAAAAATGTCCTGTTCAACATTGACTGTAAATAGTATAACATGAAATTTGTAAGACCATGTGGTTTTAAGGGAAGTAGGTTTAAGACATGATTAATATTTTTCACTATTACACTGCTATTTTGTTTTATTGTTTGTATATCAGTATACAAGCTTCATATCAATAAGTCTGGTAAATGGGTCAAAATCTTTAATCACAGCACTATCCTTCTAGTAAATACAGTAAGGATGCAACTTTTCACTAAAATATTTAAATAGGTCTGTTCAATATGTACATAACAAGTAACCATTTTCTGCTACATTTACTCCAGTACTTTATATATTTCAGATTCATAGGTTTCACCTGCATTCAGCCCAAAGAAGAGATTTTTACTAATCAAGTACAAGTGAATATTATGAAAAAAATAAAATTGTTTTTCACTACTGTTTTTTTAACTAATTATTCTTATTATTATATACAAAGTGTCATTCTAATCAATATATCCATTTTTTTTTTTTAATTACAAATGGCAGAACAATCCAGAACAGAAGGGAGCAGGATAATAAAAGCCATTTGGGGAAGAAAAAAAAGATTGGAATGAAAAACATCTGATAGTTAGTATAGCTGTCATACAAATAAGTAAAGTAGCATGCATTTTATTTTCTCTTGTATGTACCAGCTTCTGGTGTGGGTGGCTTGGTATCATAACCCCACAGTGGACTTAAATGTAATTGGTAATCATATTTAGTCTAAACACAAAAACTTTTGTTACTATAAATTTATAACAAAATTATAATACCCTGGCAAAGACAGGAAAAAAAGCACAGTTTCAAAAAGTTTTATGAAATATGGAAGTGTGATCTATCAACAGAGCAAAGGCACAACATAGATTTTGATGGTGTTGTAATTTTTAGGACATTTCTCTTTCAGTCAAGAAATCCAGAAGAAATGAGAGTATATTATAAGAAAAGAAAACGCTTTCCATTGCAAAAAAGACTAATTTACTTAATACAGTAAATTAGATAGATAGATAGATAGATAGATAGATAGATAGATAGATAGATAGATAGATAGATAGATAGATAGATAGATAGATAGATAGATAGATAGATAGATAGATAGATAGATAGATAGATAGATAGATAGATAGATAGATGATAGTGTGGCAGGTGGCTGGGTGTGGTCCGCAGCCGCCTGCCTATTTAAGGAGCCGCCTCCCTACAATCAAGGCTGGAGTCGGGTGAGGAGGTGGACAAGGTCAGAGGAGGCGGCAGGAGAGGCCCTGAGTGTTGTGTTGGAAGAGAGGGAGAGATGGCTGTGAAGAGCCAGGACTTTGGGTGACGGCTGGGGTTTGTGTGGTGCACTGAAGACTTTGTAAATAATAGTGACTTTGTGTAAATAAACGTGTGGTGATGGCTTGTAATGTGTCTGCCTGCCTGTGTCCGGGAGCATCCTTTCACAATAGATAGATAGATACTTTATTAATCCCAAGGGGAAATTCACATACTCCAGCAGCAGCATACTGATACAAAAAACAATATTAAATTAAACAGTACGGTAATAAAAATGCAGGTAAAAACAGATAATAAAAAATATAATAAACAAATAAATAATATAAAACAAATAATAACAGGTAATAAAAAATTACCATTATATAATTAGTTTAACCCCTTGTGTCTTGTTATTTTCTCAGCTAGGCAATGCTAGTATATATGTTTCGACTGGTATGTTCTGAGCAATCAGAATATTTACTGTTGAACTGAAATTTCAACCTACATTGCAGAAATAACAATACATAAATGAGAACAAAAGGACAACAAAAGAGTACAACAAGAAAAATAACAGGAATAAAGTAAAAGCTGTGACCATTAACAACAGTCATCTTGCATTCCTCCATTATTTTTTGTGACCACCACTTGACACAAACACTGTTTAACACCTCTAATCCATGCAGCCATTGAGCCTTTGTAAATAGTGAGATTTTACCCCACCCCTGCAGAAGGGCCTGGTGACGTCTCTGGCTATTGGCAGACAGATACTCATGTCTCCAGATGTTGCAATCCTTAGAATGCCAAGGGTAATTTATGGGGTTACGGTCAGTGAAAGCAAACCAAGGCCAGCACCTACACACCAGCATGTACTTACCAAGACTGCTGTGGTTACAGTAGTTATGGTGGCCTACTAATGCCCTGCTGTTGGGAAATGACATCCAGTAAAGTTTTACCTTGATTTAAGACCGGTAGGATAGTGACTGTCATTTTCATGTATACAGGCAGTTTCAGCAGCTGTGTGAATCAATCTCTCAGATGGACCAGTCTGATATTTTAGTCCTGCTCTAGTTTGGTTATTAGAGGGCAACCTGATCTTGGAAGCCATCTGTCCTAATGGTCTTCTACAGTTATGGCATAGTTGAACTGAATCCATAATTTCAATGGTGATACATGATTTACCTGTATGCAGTAAGCTAATAGTCCTTGCAGATACTACATGGGCTGGACCAGCATTGCAGCTAGAAGAGGAGATGGTTCCTTACCTGAATGGGAGGCTCCTTGAAGGCAGACAGGCATCCCGGCCAGGGAAGAGAAAGGGGCCAGACCCGGAAGAGATGGCCAGACTAGATGGGTGAACTTCCCACCAGAAGTGGAAGAGGGACTTTCTATTGCCCTCAGGCGCTAGATGACAGCAACCCCTCATACCGTCACTCATTCAGGAACCAGCAGGGAATGCCGAGAGTTGTAGTTCAGCAGCGCAGCCATGGGTGCCGCAAAGGGTCGCTGCAGGGAGATGAGATCCCCAAAATATGGGAATTCCATGTGACCTAGAAGTACATCCAACAGGCAGTGGCCCTGGCACTGAAAGTACTTCTGGGTCCTCAATGAAAGGCATTGCACTCCCTTATACAGGCGAGTCGGAGCGGTTTGGATGTAGAGCAACATTTGACTTGAAGGGGCAGTGCGGTACAAAGAAGACAGGTTATTGGAGAGAAAGAGAGAGAACCTGTGTTTGTGTGCTTTTGCAACTTTGTGAAGTACTGAGTATAATAAATACACCATTGTTTGAACCCGAGACTCTTGTTGTTATTGTGTTTAGGGGTTTGGGGCTTGCTGATGTCCTGGTTTCTAACACACCCTCTGCTCTGATTCTGGTAACATTTTAGGCATTATGGAATATATGGAAAAATAACTAGGTATGGCTTTTGCCTTGCTGTAACCTATGCTTTGAATTAAGGTGATCTGATCGGGCTTTTACCATCTGAACCACATTGTGTAAGAGTGCAACTAACAAGCTTTTTTGTGTTTGGCAAGCTATAACGTATGCAGTGAGGTACTGCATTGCTTTTTCAGAGAACTAAAATAAATTGACAACTTTATGAGAAAGTAAAAGCAAGTAAGAATTTTATTGTGATGTGTACATATTGTCACGCTTGGGTCACAGATTTGCACAGAGACACAGGAGGTTGTGGAAAAAAGGAACTTTATTCAAAGCACTGCAGACAAACATTTGTCTCTTTTCAAAATTTTAAACGTGCTCCATGACAAGTCAGAGATGACAGTTCCGCCAGGAGCAGAGAATGTCAGAGAGAGAGAGAGAAACAAAACAACCAATTCCAAAGCTGACAGGCGCTGCACAATACTTTTAAGTAAGCGGAGTACCGCGTCAGAGGTTTATCGCGCGTTATAGCGCAAGTAAGAAGGGTAAGAAGCAATGTGAAGTAGACTGTCAGCTGTTTCAGGGGTTTTCCCAGGGGCGTCTGTGTCCTCTGAGGGTGCGATCAGCGCTCCAGCTTACAATATAAAAGTAAAATTCAACTTGATGTTGTCTCTAGATTCAGTTAACTCCCTGGGGCTTTAAACCCCTTCCTGGGGTGACTTCTTGGCAAACCTCAAAAGTAACTCAAAGGTAATTTATAGCTCTGCTTTCTATACGTACATACGGATAAAATTTTGTCTAGCAAAATCAGTTCCTGCTACTCTGCTTTCTTATTTGGTCCTGCACATTGTATATCTTGTCCAACAACCTTAAATAAACTACGCACATTTGGCACAATGATACATGATTGGCAGAGTATTTTGATTTCCTAAGTAACTAGAAAGAAGAATATAAATGGATACCCAGTTCAAACGGAAAATGAAGACAACTAAAGTTAATGTATTCATTGACATATAGAAAAGGATGGCATGTGAACAGGAAAAGAAAGAATCAATTTGAAATTCTTAATGAAGTCTGGTGAGAAACCTGGAGCTCTGGTTGTACCTACCAAGTTGACTCAGCCATTCCTTCAGGAATTTGTGTATAAACTCTGCAGTCTCTGTATGTGTGTGAAGGCTAAATGATGATACTGTTTTTATAGTTGTATCATTTCCAAAGTCAGGTAAGTTAAATTAATACAAGCAGTTGATTATTGACATTTACTACTTCTCTATTTGTGTTATAACAAATCCAAATCAAGGCAGTCTGCAGATGAAATAATATGTTATACACATCATACATGTGCAAGGCATTGAAATTGCCAAAATTCATGATTGCAATTACAGTTAATGAAGAAATAATGACTAATTACCAGATCGCAATGTGACGCAAAACATTCACATTTTAAAAACGGAAATATTTCTTTGACGCTGGAGTTAATCTGTGAACAAATTAAGTGAATACTTCTATAGCTGACTAAATGTTTACATTGCAATTTCAGCAACAGGTGGGAAAACATTAACATTCATTTGGAATGTGGATCATCTTGTACAATCACTCTCCAAACATTTAACCAGTTTTTAATTGCATGGAAGGATGCAGATGTAGGATGTAAAGGGCTTTTCATTTATTTCATAAAACTGTTTGGCATATGTGTGCTGAAAAAAGAAAGTACTTAATCACTGACAAATAACATTTTGACTGTGAATCTTCTTTGGAATAGTAGAGAAAGGAAAACTTTTATGAAACACTGAAGACTTTTTTTTATTCTTGTTTGAATTTCAATTGAAACATCTCCTTATATGTTTATAATAGTTTTTTTTCTTAAGAAGACTACAGTTGATTTATTTGAGCAAAATGTGATTCCCTAATCCAGACACTATGTGGAGATTAGATGTTCTCCATATTCCCTTTGAGTTTTCAACAGAGTTTTGATTCATGTGCCACAGACATTGTTTTCAAGTCTTAAACCATTATCCAATATCAGATAAAGGGCACCACAGACAAAAAATAACACCTTTTTTTAATTTACTTCATTTGCCTAATGATTGGCTACAGCCTGCTCTGCTCAATATAGACCTCATTTATTTTGACCATTACCATTGGAGACAAGTTGCCAACACACACATACACTTTATTTATATTTATTTTTAAGCATCTTCATCAGAGAGTCACATTTTGAGTTCCTCCCAGGTATGTAATTCCACTGAGAACTAACTACACCCTGAGCTGCCACTAACTATGTTATCTCCCTTTTCCTTCACTGTACCAAGAAACCGCCAAGTGAGGGCAACTTACTCCACCCCTTCATGTCCCTGGGTCATTAAAGCTCGACCACCCAGAAGGAGGCATCACTTCATGACCGAGCAACCAAAGAGACAGAGCTCCTCTATTACCTAACAGCAAGATTATTTTGCCGCAAGCTTAAAGGAAGCTATCATTTATTGCGATTTTGACACCATTGTGCATTTGTTTTTAGTTTGATTCTGTTTGAAGTACATGAGAATGGCCCGGGTTGGTTGACCTGTCATTTCCTCGGATAACCACAATATACTGTGAATCTCAGTACTTTAGCAAAATCAACTTTATTCAGCTTGAAACAGGAATAGCACAGTTATTTATTGTAGTGGGATCCTATACACAGACAAAGCAATCAGGCAGGGTCATGGCCAAGTAATACTGTTCCCTGCATTTATAATGTTCCTTGAATCACCCATTGCCGATAAGCGTGGTCGTCTCGGATTTGCTTTTGCGGTGAGCCGCTGCAGCGCTGGAAGCCTGCAGTTGCCCCGGCAATGGAGAAGCTGTCTTCCACAGATGTGGTGATCGCGCTTCAGGACACTCATTGGCATGTCGTCCTGTTGGGGGGAGTCCCAAAAGAGTTTAGAAACCTTATAATATATATATGATTGTGGATGCTTCACTATCCCAGCGAGGGTGGTTGGTGATACCTTCCCTTGACAGAATGCCAATTTAATGTTTAATGTTTTGCGTTACCTTTTCAAAGCAGTGTGGAATGTTTGAAACATCAACTTATATTTTTTACCAGCAGTTCATCTCACTACCGTTTTAAATTGCTTTATTCAACCAAAATCATCAGCTTTGCCAGATGCTAAAAGTTAAACTGGTAACCGCATACTGGAGGTCACCTCGCTTTTTAACTTGTACAAACAGTGTATTTTTTAATTTCTAAATTTGCACTACAGGTGTAACATAATTCTAGAGTTTAATTAATGACTTTTTAGCAGAAAGTCAGAAATGCAATTTTTCTGAATGTTGGTGGTATGAGTTTGATAGGAGAACGATTTGCAGTATATTTAAGCACTGAAACCATAGACTAGTGGAGTCCCCTAAAATCTAATTTACAATACAGAGTATATTAACTATTTTAAAAAAGCATAGCAAATACTGTGACTGCAGTGGCAGCTGACTAGACTTGCACATTAATTAAATTCTTAACTATTCAGAACTGTAAGCAGCTTTGATTTTGTTTCTCTTTAGTTTTAACCCAGACAGGTTAATAGCTAAATAAAGTGTAACTACTAAAACAACTGAAGGAATGAATTCCTACTGATGTGATGCCATCATATTTCGAGGAGGTTTTTCTCCTCTGTTCCAATCTAAATGAAAGTTTAAAACTTGTCAAAAACTATTTAGTACAGAGCATCCTGGAACACCTGACTGCTCTTCTATTTCTATTTTTAAAAGGTTCTGCCACCCCTGCCTTTAAATCATACCAACCATTTTTCTCTTATTTTTAATTTTTGTGTCTTTACTCATTTAATTATTATGTTATTAATATTTTGTAAAGTTTGCACTTGCATTTACCAGTGAACTGGTACAGAGTTCTAAACCTGCACTCATTGAAGAGCTTTATACAAAAATAAAGTGAATTGAATTGATGGGCAGTGTCTGTGTACATCTACAAAATGGAGCAACAGATAAAAATAAAGTGGGTTAGAGATACAATGTTTCAGCCATACAAGTTTCATATATAGGAGGGAGATGATGGTTAATGGTCAGGCAGGTAAAAGGAGTATATTGAGCTGATAGAAGGGATAAATGTATGGATTGGAACAGTTGTTTATACAGTTTTTATTTCCCCCTCTAGAGAAAAGAAACACCACCAGAAGGAGGACTGGCATCAAGAATAATAACACTGCAATCCAGGAAATTTCTGCCAGTTGTGAATCAGGTGTTGTAGAATGCAAAACACTCTCCTACAACTAAATTAATTCCTTACATGTTTGCAGCCCTCTGTAGCTTAATTTTTGTTCCCTTAAAACTTTTGGTTTTGTAGATTAAACTTAGTCTCCTGACTGGAACCCCAACCTTTTAACATATATTTGTCATTGCTAAATTAAAAGTGAAACACCATAGAGGAGGGGGAAAAGCAGCCTTAAGATAAGAGGAAGGGAAAGTTCAAACATCAATCAGTCATTTAGGTGTGATCCAAGTGTAACCGGTCTCCACCGCACATGCCGTACTGCTGCGTCCTGGCCTATGGATTCAGTTAACCCTTAAAGCTTCTGCGTTGTGATTTATATGCAACGTGCCGTACAAACCACCACGAAAGACTACTGCAAACACCCTTTAGTTCTTGATGTTTTCTCTTTTTTTATTAATGGTCTGAAATATTAAACAGAGAACATAAAAAGTGACAATTCAAGATCTGTGATTCCTCCTATTAATAAAAGAAAATCACGTAGAAAGGCTGTTGAATGCTCACATTAACATATAACCAAAATTAATAGAAAAGCATTCAAAACATTTCAAAACAACAACTGTATACAACAAAAATCATATTAGAATTTCTGTCATATACAAAAAAATGAACTCAAACAATTTAAAATAATTTAATTAATTTTACCATACAGGAAATAACAGCGTGCTTACCTCCTCTCTCAGTAACACAACGAATACTGGGAGAGACGCACACTGATGACGTAACATAACACAACAAACAGAGTAGGGAAATATAACAGGATCACAACAGAAAACATACAACACAACGAATATCACCAGGATTTGGTGACACTCCAAACAATTAAACATTTTATTTTATACACCTGTTACATTCACCCCTCCTGCAAATCACCCACATCCTGATAATCTTTCCGATTAGTCACCAAACAACATGGTTTGCTTTTATCTGGCACAAGTATGAATGACAACTGAGTCATCTGGTTCATCTTGAAAGTTACCCTAAAAAAGAAGGTTAAGTGGTACATGAAGTTGATCAGGCTTCATAACCCCTTAGAATAATGCGACATCTAGTACGCCACATAACACTTTGCCAATATACAGGATGTATCAGGAATATATAATACTAGGGGGCTTCGCCCCCTGCTTGCTTCGCTCGCCAACCCCCGTGTTTGTAAGTAGGGTGTGTCTTGCAAGACTCTCGTTCTATGTTCCCGTGAGATGCACCGTGGCAGGTCTCTCTCGTCTCGCGGGTCTTTAAATTATCTTCCAAGAAGATCACGTATCGTAGACTATCAGGACAGGGGACAGGCTTTCTTTTTATAATAGAGAGACAGAGCAAAAAGAGATGAAGAATGACTAGTAAATGAACTCTTAAGAAAAGGTTTCTGAACCATAGTTTCAATGAGCCTGTTGACAGATTTAACCACCCTGCCAGTTTTTGTTCGAAAAAAACTAGCTTAAGTAGAAGCAAGGTTATGTATGGGTTGAGCAGCGTGTGAATGTGACACTACACCTGAGGGTAAATGTGGGACTACAGAAGAAGAAGGCTGTATAAATGGAGAGGCTGATGTTTCACTCAGAGCATCGGAAGATTAATTAGATCTCTGCATGGTGTTGTCTTGACATTCTATCTCATGTTTTGCCAGATAAGAGGGCAGAGTTGGAGAGCAGGAAGTCTGACAACTGTCACTATCTGTGACAGCAGGCGAATGAGAAACTAACATCCTGGACATGGGTGTTTGGGTAACTTCTCCTTTACCTGCATAGCTAATATGATCCTGGTTACCATCAACAGGAGTTAAGTTAGTATCTTCTTCATTTGCAAATGAATTGCATGTACAATCTCCAAAAGAAGTGCATAAATCTCTTCAGGATCCGCATCTGAGAGGTTCAGTGGCAAAAAAGTAACATCTAGTAGCAAGTTCCTATGTACCACTCTCTCATGTCCCTGTTCTTCCTTGATCTTATAAACATGATTTCGAGGGTTTCCATCCACAACAGTAAACACTGTGCTTTCCCATTTGTCAGCTAATTTTCTTTTGCATCGCTCATTCTTGGTAGCCACAAGCACACGATCACCAGGTCTGAGACAGGTGCCTTTGATCTTTTTGTTGTATTGCTGTGCCTGATGATGCTGCTCACTTAAGGAATGCTGCTGGGCAATATTCATTGCATTTTGCAAGTCACAGAGTAAAGTCTTTGCATACGTACTATAATCAACTACAACAGGGTCCTGCAAAACTTGTTTGAACATAATATCCACAGGTAGTCTTGGAACACGACCAAACATAAGGAAAAATGGAGCATATCCTGTTGTTTCATGCACTGTAGCATTGTAGGCAAAAGTTAATGTCTGAATCTGCTGAGGCCATAAGTGTTTTTCTCATAGAGGGAGGGTATGAAGCATGTTTCCAAGTGTGCGATTGAACCGTTCTGTCTCTCCATTCCCCATGGGGTGGTATGCAGTCGTGTGCGACTTGGATACTCCTGACAAATGAAGCAATTCAGCTATTAAATCACTCTAAAAATTTGCACCCTGATCAGTGTGTACCCTTTCAGGAAACCCATAAACACAAAATACATTATCCCAAAGTTTTTTAGCAATTTGCTTTGATGTTTGCTTAGCACAGGGAAATGCATGAGCCAGTTTTGTGAAATTGTCTGTAACCAAAAGGACATCCACAGATCTTTGCTTGTGATCTTCCACCGACCAGAAATCAAGGCAAACCAACTCCATAGGAGCAGAAGTCTTGATACTCTCTAATGGTGCTCGTGCAGCAGGCTCAGGGGACTTGGCAAAAACACATCTCTGATAGCATTTCACATAGGCTTTGATGTCATTTTCAATATCAGACCAGAAAAAAAGCTGTCTGGCCAGATACAGTGTTCGAGCCTGCCCCTGAGGTCCTGCCAGATCATGAATGCCAGATAGTGCTTTCTCCATCAACGAATAAGGAAGAACATACTGAATTTTCTTCTTACCCTGCACAGGGTCTTTAATCACTCTGTACAAGATGTCATTTTGAAATTCTAACCTATCCCATAGTTTCAACAACCTAAGAACCTTTGAATTTGCAACATGTTGTTCCCTTCGTGAAGGTCGTCTCTTTCGGATCACGAAAGGTAGCACCTTGGAAATGACAGGGTCATTTTGTTGTGCAAGTTGAAGTTGTTGTTCTGTAAATGCAGGAAAAGAACTCCTGGCCAGTGGAAAGTTGATGGACATGCTGAGCTAGACTAATAGCTCTAAACTCTGCACCTGTTTCCCAAGTGTGTGAGGACTGACACAAAGCCTGAGTCTCACTGCAGTCATAAAAAAACTTAATTTGAGTGTCCAGCTGAGGATGTGAACTGGTCTTTCCAAGTAGTTGTGGCTGGCAAATCATTCACAACACATCCTGCACTGTTCCTTCTGCTACTTTCTCAACTTCACGTAATAACTGACAATATGGTTCCTTTAAAAGTTGGCTGTTTATTGACTTTGTAAAGAGGTCTCGACTTAGTGCATCTGCAACAACGTTTTGTTTACCAGAGATATGTTTAAGGTCAAAAGTAAAACATGCCAACTTGGACACCCAATGCTGCTCACATGCATCAAGTTCAGGCTTAGTTAACAGATATGTAAGCGGGTTATTATCAGTCCATACTGTAAAGTTATGACCCTTCAACCAATGACTGAATTTTTCACAGATGCTTCATTTCAAAGCCAGAAATTCCAGCTTATATGCTGGATACCTTCTTTGGGCTGCACTTAAGGTCTTAATTGCAAAAGCAATTGGTCTAGCCTTCCCTTCACCAGGAACAAGCTGAGAAAGGACAGCACCAAGCACGTTAAGGGATGCATCTACAGAAAGAATGAATGGTTCGTTGAAATTGGGATGCGCAAGCACAACTGATTCGAGAAGTTGTGTCTTTAGTGAATGAAAAGCTATGGTAGAGCAGTTAGGAATAAAGTGCTGGTAGTAAAATACCATTCCCAAAAATGATTTAATTCTGTGCATAGAGGGAGTGCAGTCATTACCTTCCATTAGATCTCGTGTTGTTAGATTAGCAGTAGCTTCTACCTTAGAAGGATCAACTGAAACACCAGTGCTGTCAATAATATGACCAAGAAATTTCACAGTCGTCTGCATAAAGTGACACTTCTTTGGGGCCAATTTAAGATTATTCTCCCGTAACTGTTGGAACACAACCTGCAGACTACAAAGGGCATCTTCTTCAGTAGGAGAAAAAATTAAGAGATCATCCAAGTAGCATAGCAGCTTAGTGAAATTCAGATCCCCAAAAATACTGAGCATCATGCTCATAAAAGAGGCAAAAGGATGTTTCACAAAGATGTCTTTGTACTCTATTAGTAGTTGTACAAGCTTTTCTTTCGCAGAGCTACTGATCTGGCAGTCTTCAAACTTAATATCACTGAGCCCAAACTCAGCAAGAGTAGGAGTAGTACCAGAATAGAATCTATGGCACTTGTGGGACAAGTCTAGATTTTTCTCATCTGTCTTCATAAAAATACCTTGAAAAACATCTAGATCCTCCACAGCTAAACATGGTGACACATCAGCTATTTTACTATTCCGTTTCAAAGTAATTGACTTATCTGAAAGATTAAGAAGCTTAACTGGAATCCACCTATCACCCCACATTGGAGTGGTGACTCTGCCCACTAAAATTTTGCGTGGTCTAGCACTGGATGCAGTGGCCTCTAGTATTACAGTACTGCCTGGAGAAATGGGGGACTTTGCAGGGAGTTCCCCCCATACCAAGTATTCATGCCTAGGAAGAAGGGTTACAGCCTGTTTTAACACTAGAGTCCCAACCATAATTGGCATCATCCCATCTCTACATCTGTCAATACAGGTCATCATATTAAGGAACTGTTCTACATCAGGGTGTGACTGGGCACCAGTTCTTGAAGCAAGGTCCCAGTACTCACTGTGGCTTTTCATGTGATGAAGCAAATATTTGATTACATTTGTGCCCAAAATGAGATCAACATGCTGGCCTGGTACTAGTAGAGTAGGAAGAAGACAGGTGACACCATACAGACACATCTCTAAGTCATAAATACCTTCAAGATGTGTCTGTTGACCACCACAGCCAATCAAAACAACATTCTCTGCTGGTTGTATTGTTTCTGGTAAAAGTCCTGTACCCTGAAGCTGATGAACTGCAGTCATACTGATTGTTAGGGCCCACGATTTACTGTGGCAAGAATTCATAAATTCTGTGGCATGTATTTTTTAAATTCTGCGGCAAATGCAGTACCAGAACTCCATAAAACTAATTCGTAACCCAAGCAAAATAAATGTAATTTTTCTTATTCTTAATCCTTAATAATAATCAATCATAATTCGTAATACTATGTCACGCACGCGCGCATAGGGAGCCGCAGAACGACCCAGGGAGTAGCGCGAAATCTACAGCCAAAAGGGAATGGCGGGCAACTAACCTCTCTCTCTCTTTTCCCAGAAAGAAGGAAACGACGACACCATGAGTCTTCTAACGTCTTGCCACTTCCGCATTCTCCTTCCCCCTGATGACGTCAGAACTCCCAGCGTCCATTTCGTCTCCCTACCCAGCATTCCTCTGGTTAATTCCGGTCCCCACTATAAATCTTCCCCCATCCCGCCATACTGTGTTCGCTGGTTAATCTGTCAATGATCCTCTGGACTGTAGTTGAATTTTGTGAAAACTGTACAGTATACGGGGCCGGAAACCCCAAACCTTTATGCGAATTTGTGTCTTTATTTTACACTAATCAAATAGGTATATCAAAGCGTTCACATCCGCACATTTTAATCCACAGATTTGCTTTAGGCAAACGATGCTGAAACATATGTAGGCATAATATTATTCTCAACAAACTATCGAATAATGTTTCTAAAGTTATTGTTTATTTATTGTTGAAGAAAATGGCACTGTAAGCTCATAGGTTTTCTTGTGACAGAGAACATCGCAGTGGTGACAACTCTGATCCATATTTTGAGAACGAACGTTCCACATCAACAGAAGAGTTCAGCAACGCAATGTAAACTTTAGCAAGAGCTGCTAAGCGAGGCAGTCTGTCCTCTAAGGCACGCCAAAAAGCAGTGATATCAGCTGGAATTACTTCACGAGATGCTATGTCCAGATAAGCTTGCCATTCATCTGCTGCAGCAATCATTGTCGGCACTGATTGTGCATGATCAGGAAAATTCTTCGTTAAGAGTGGTAGCTGTCGTGGATCAAATATTCTCACAGATCTGAATATGTCTATTGCCGGCTGTTTGGTTCCCATAAAATATTCTTCAAGTTTAGCAGCAGCATTGTGCTTTGCATCTTCACAGCTGCTGGTTGCAGTTGGAAATCCGGACGATTTCAGGCAAGACAGTAAGTCAGACACTTTGTTGTAGACATCGACAGCCATGAATGACTGTGCCTCAAAAGAAGTCAGAGTGTTCATAATTGGCTGGCAGTGAACAGATACAAATTCAAGTTCAGCTCTCAGCTCGTTAAGTTTATCACTAATGAGATGATGCAATAGGCTAAAGAAAGAACTTAAAGAAGTAATCAAAACTAATCATACTAATATCAATATGCCTCAAATGATGAGATTTCATTCAGATTTGGTATTTTCTGCGGCAGTTAGGTTAATTCCGCTGCATGGCGTTTTACCGCTGCAAAACCCTAAATACCGCGGCGTGGCGTTAAATTCCGCGGGTCGCGGTAAATCGTGGGCCCTACTGATTGTACATGCCATGGAACCTGAATCTAGCATCCCTTGAAGCTTTACATGACCACCAACAATAACAGGAGTGTAAAACAGGTCATTAAACGCTTGCACCTTTTGAATGCTCTGAATAATCATTGTGCACCCCTCTTGAACACCAGCAAGGCAGTCTTCCCAATTACATTCATTTTGGAGGGTATCTAGCTATCCATTCACACTGTCCCTCCCTAAATGTGAGCTATTCAGTTTAAAGGCTGATCATTCTCCTGAGGAACCTCACTAGATAGTTGATAGCCCTGATTCTTCTGATGGGGACAGTTTTTTTTTCCAGTGCCGTGAAGTGAAACATCGTAAGCACAAATTAGATCTTCTGCAGTGTGACAAAGTAGAATGCTCAGAATCACCACAAACCTTACAAGCCCTCTTGGGAAAGGAGTCGCACTGTCTGGATATGGGTAAGAAGTGAACTGACATCTGGGTTTGCTGTGTGAACCTGTGGTCAAGTAAGTTAACCAAGCTCCTCATACAGTCATTTCCTGACTGCTGAGCACAATCAGGCATGTGAACCTATGTAGAAGGAAGTGCTGGGCAAGATTTGAATTGTTCTGATTGGCAGTTCAATATCTCTTGTTTGTGGACAACAGGCTTAATAATGTAGGGAGGGTGTGATGGTGTTGTGGCATAAACTCTGGTATCCCTTTGGTATTCATCAAGTCTCTCCTGAATCTCATGTGCAGTCCACTTGTCGGATGATTTAAATTTAAAAATGTTTGAAAGAGATCGGTCAGGACAATGCTTAATAAACATCATGGCAACTTCGTGACTTGGGTTGTCAATGTGGCACCCACACCAGCGTAAGCACTCATCTGCCACATCTACTGCCTTATTTAAGAGGTGGCTCTGAGGCTAAGGATCTGTGCTGGTATCCCGAAGGTTGCTGGTTCGAATCCCCGTCACTGCCAAAAAGAGATTCTACTCTGCTGGGCCCTTGAGCAAGGCCCTTAACCTGTAATTGCTCCAGGGGCGCTGTACAATGGCTGACCCTGTGCTCTGACCCCAAGGGGTATGCGAAAACTACCAAATTTCTAATACAAGAAATTGTATAAGGCGAAAAAAAAAAAAAAATTTAGGTGGATCCAGTAATCCATTGGTTTTTCACCAGGATGAGGCAATGAGTTGTAAAATTCCGCAAGAGGCATATTAGAGTAAGTCAACTTGCTAAAATGCTGCTTCAGAATATCAAAGATTAGTGAGGGGTCTAGAGAATGGTCTAAGGAAGGATTATTGCGAATTATGATTTTAACTATGACTCCCTCCAAAGGGATATTTCGTTTTCTCAAAAAAATATGCATAAGTCCTTCCCACTCATGAACTGAGTATTTGTCAGAACCATCCCCTCTGAACAAAGGAGGTTCTTTTGCATCTGACTGCAGGACAAATTTAACATTTGAAAAAGGTGCATCAGAAGATTGACTCCGGCCAGCTGTTTCTGCAGTTTTGCTGCTAAAGCTACTCATATTTGCCTGCAACTGAGCTGTAATAGAATGACTAAGTTGCTCAGCTAATTTTGTGACAAGTGTGCCTAATTCTGAACAGTGTGAGTCCAAAGGTGATGTGGAGAATTCATTGCAATGTGTGGAATCAACTGGTGGTGTACTAATTAATCCAACTCTCCTCTGTGGTGTTTCATCTAAAGTCTTAAATAATAACCCCTCCCCAAACTAAAGTGATTTTCATAAGAATCTTCTTTAGATGGGTTAGTTATATTTTGGTCGTTTCCCTCCCCACCTGCAGCCATTATATTAACGATAAAAACAGTAACAATACAACAATTAAACTAAGTAAACTAAACTAATGCAGAACATTATTACATAATGCTAAGCAACAGAATATTTTAAATAAATTAAATCGTAACAGACAAGTTGTAAAAAAAACCCTTTTTTTTCAGTCCATGGCACTATGCCTTGCAATAACGGGCTTAAGTTGTAGCGTCCCACGGCAAATGAACTGGCGTCGTTCTGAAGGAAAAAAGGTCACGGCCCCAATGTAACCGGGCTCCACCGCACGCACCGTACTGCTGCGTCCTGGCCTTTGGATTCGGTTAATCCTTAAAGCTTCTGTGTTGTGATTTATATGCAACGTGCCGTACAAACCATCACAAAAGAATTCTGCAAACACCCTTTAGTTCTTGATGTTTTCTCTTTTTTTATTAATGGTCTGAAATATTAAACAGAGAACATAAAAAGTGACAATTCAAGTTCTGTGATTCCTCCTCCTCTCACAGTAACACAACGAATACTGGGCAATCTAAATTGCAATGACATACATAACCATACATAGCTCAATACAATAAAAAAATAACATACCTGAAATATTAAACACAGAACATAAAAAGTGACCATTCAAGCTCTGTAATTCCTCCTATTAACAAAAGAAAACCACGTGGAAAGGCTGTTGAACGCTCACGTTAACACATATCCTGCAGGGATCACATTGTGAGAACATTGAGGAGGTTGTTGACTGCACTACTGACTACATCAACTTCTGTATGGACATTGTAGTTCCAGTAAGAACTGTACGCTGCTATGCTAACAACAAGCCATGGATTACAAGTGACATCAAGGGCCTTTTGAACCAGAAGAAAAGGGCTTTTAAAGACGGTGATCAGCATGAGCTCAAGCGCGTGCAGAAGGAACTCCGAGTCCAGCTCAGGGCGGCGAAGGAGCAGTACAAGAGAAAGCTGGAGCAGAAGTTGCAGAATAACAGCATGAAGGAAGTGTGGGATGGGATGAAG
Source organism: Erpetoichthys calabaricus (assembly GCF_900747795.2). Taxonomy (NCBI): domain Eukaryota; kingdom Metazoa; phylum Chordata; class Cladistia; order Polypteriformes; family Polypteridae; genus Erpetoichthys; species Erpetoichthys calabaricus. Next base: position 166,083,205 of record NC_041394.2, read on the forward strand.
ATCATCACTGGCTGCAGCTCGAAGCGGGGTACCACCATCGAGAGAGACGTGAAGAGAGCAAACCAAATGAACATCTTCTTTAACAGGTTTGACCACCCTAACCCACTCTCACTCTCACCTCGAAGTACTGCACCCTCCACACATCCTTCTGCTGATACCAGCATAGGAGAGACATCCCCACCCATAATTACAACAGCGCAGGTGAGCAGAGAGCTGAGGAGACTTCGGGCCAGCAAAGCAGCGGGTCCAGATGGAGTATCGCCACGACTGTTGAAGGTCTGTGCATCGGAGCTGGGGGGTCCTCTACAGCGCATCTTCAACCTGAGCCTGGAACAGGGGAGAGTCCCGAGGCTTTGGAAAACATCTTGCATCACCCCAGTCCCAAAGGTATCACGTCCTAGTGAGCTGAATAACTTTTGGCCTGTTGCTCTGACATCACATGTGATGAAGACCATGGAGAGGCTGCTGCTTCACCACCTTAGGCCACAGGTTCAACACACCCTTGACCCTCTGCAGTTTGCATATCAGGAGGAGGTGGGAACGGAGGATGCCATCATCTATATGCTACACCAATCCCTCTCCCACTTAGACAGAGGCAGTGGTGCTGTAAGAATTATGTTTCTAGACTTCTCTAGCGCCTTCAACACAATCCAACCTCTGCTCCTTAGGGACAAGCTGACAGAGATGGGAGTAGATTCATACCTAGTGACAGCCTATATACATCGGACTTCCAATACAACTCGGAGTCCTGCCACGTGCAAAAGTTTGCTGATGATACTGCTATCATGGGCTGCATCAGGAATGGGCTGGAGGAGGAGTATAGGGACCTAATCAATGACTTTGTTAAATGGTGCGACTCAAATCACCTACAACTGAACACCAGCAAAACCAAGGAGCTGGTGGTGGATTTTAGGAGGCCCAGACCCCTCATGGACCCTGTGATCATCAAAGGTGACTGTGTGCAGATGGTGTACACCTATAAATATCTGGGAGTGCAGCTGGATGATAAATTAGACTGGACTGCCAATACTGATGCTCTGTGCAAGAAAGGACAGAGTCAGTTATACTTCCTTAGAAGGCTGGCGTCCTTCAACATCTGCAATAAGATGCTGCAGATGTTCTATCAGACGGTTGTGGCGAGCGCCCTCTTCTACGTGGTGGTGTGCTGGGGAGGCAGTATTAAGAAGAAAGATGCCTCACGCCTGGACAAACTGGTGAGGAAGGCAGGCTCTATTGTTGGCATGGAGCTGGACAGTTTGACATCCGTGGCAGAGCGAAGGGCGCTCAAAAGGCTCCTATCAATTATGGAGAATCCAATGCATCCACTAAACAGTGTCATCTCCAGACAGAGGAGCAGCTTCAGCGACAGACTGCTGTCACTGTCCTGCTCCACTGATAGATTGAGGAGATCGTTCCTCCCCCAAACTATGCGACTCTTCAATTCCACCCAGGGAGGTAAACGTTAACATTTAACATTATACAAAGTTTTTGTCTGTTTTTCACCTGCATTATTATTATTATCAATCTTTAATTTAATATTATTTATTGTATCAGTATACTGATGCTGGATAATGTGAATTTCCCATTGGGATTAATAAAGTATCTATCTATCTATCTATCTATCTATCTATCTATCTATCTATCTATCTATCTATCTATCTATCTATCTATCTATCTATCTATCTATAACCAAAATTAATAGAAAAGCATTCAAAACATTTCAAAACAACAACTGTATACAACAAAAATCATATTACAATTACTGTCATATACAAAAAAAATGAACTCAAACAATTTAAAATAATTTAATTAATTTTACCATATAGGAAATAGCAGCGTGCTTACCTCCTCTCACAGTAACACAACGAATACTGGGAGAGACGCACACTGATGACGTAACATAACACAGCAAACAGAGTAGGGAAATATAACAGGACAACAACAGAAAACATACAACACAATGAATATTATCAGGATTTGGTGAAGCTCCAAACAACTAAACTTTTTATTTTATACACCTGTTACACAAGCTTAGGTGCTGCCCTCTTCTTTGAAAAATGCCTCTGAATTATCCTGAAAGAACATAAACAAAGAGATAAGTGTGGTTGTGATCTAGTAATGTGAACCATTCTATAAAAGACTTTATAATATATTTGATCTTAATAATTCAAATGTCCTCTCCAAACGACCTGCAAGTTAACTTCCAATTTATTTTACATAGATGGTGAGAGCATTTTTGCAAGAATTGCAATGCATATGATTTTTGGACTGATTTTCCAGAGGAGCCAGGTATGGTTGTATTGTTAGGGACATATATGAAAGTAGTGCAGTGGCTTCTGTTAAAACACAAAGTGCCTGGCAGGGAGAGTGACTCTGCTTTATGAACTGAATTGCAGACAAGATGTTCCCATAAGTTACTTGGGTGACTGAAGGACATATCTGTTAGTGTATAAAGGTGAACATCAGCTTATGGGAAAACTCAAGTAAGAGACTCATTATATTTTTCTGGTATGTGGCAGACCCAATAGGTGCTGGGATGAAAGTGAGGTAGAATCTTTGGCATCATCTGCACAAAAAAAACAAAAGAGAGAGATTATATTTTAAGATAATAACAGTGAAAAGATGGAATGCATGTTTGTTAAGAAAGGAAGGCAGAGAGCTATGATAGTAAAAATAAATAAATAAAGAAATACAAACATAGAGTCCTGGAAAAACTGTAGTAGACCTGATGGAGTTAGGGAAGGTCTGAGTCAGTATACAAATAATATACGGGCAAAAGTATGTGAAATTCCCTGTGGGTTCAGGTGTTTCTGCCACACCCATCTTTAACAGGTGCATAAAACCAAGCAGTTTGCCACGCAATCTCCAGTGACAAACATTGCCGGTAAAATGGGACATACTGAAGAGCTCAGTGATTTTAAACATGTCACCTTTGCCACAAGCCAGTATATGAAATTTCTGCTGTACTAGATGTGCCCTGGTCAGGCGTAGGTACTATTATTGTGAAGTGGAAGTATCCTGGAGTGGCAACAACTCAGCAGCAAAGTGGTAGACCATGTAATCTCACAGATTAGGTGTGCTGATTACTGAAGCACATAGTTCATAAAATCACCTATCCTCAGTTTCATCACTCACAACTGCTCTTGAAGCAACATCAGCACAAGAACTGTATGTTGGTAGTTTTATGAAATTGGCTTTGATTGGTGAGTAGATGCAACACAAGCCTTAAATCACTATGTGCAATGCCAAACATCAGCTGGTGAGTGGTAAAGCATGTCACCATTGGACTCCGGAGAAGCAAAAATGTTTTCTCTGAAGTGATGACTCATACGTCACTTTCTGCCTGTCTGATGGACAAATCCCTGAATACCAGGAGAATGCTACCTTTTGGGTGGTAAAGAATAAACTGTAAAGTTTGGTAGAGGAGAGGTAATGATCTGGGGCTGTTTTTTGGGGTTTGATATAGGCTCCTTGGTTTCATTGAAGGGTGCTGGTAATGCTATAGCATACAAAGATATGTTAAACAATTGTGCACTTCCAAGTTTGGGATAAAAGATTACGGAAGGCTCTTTTCTTTTCCAGAAAAAACGTGCCCCTATATACACAGCCAGGTCCATAAAGACATAGCTTGATAGGTTTGGTGTGGAGGAACTCAAGTAGCCTACACAGAGCCCTGACCTCACTCCTATTGAATGCCTTTGTGATGAACGGGAAGACAGATTATGACGAGGTCTTCTTGTCCAACATCAGTACCTGATCTCACAGGTGTTCTTTTGGAAAAAATAAGCACAAATTACCACAGACACATTCCAGAATCTTGTGAAAAGCCTTCCCAGTAGAGTGTAGCTGCTATAGCCAAATGATGGAGTTAGCTCTGTGTTAATTCCCAACATTTTGGAATGAGATATTCTCTAATAGTAGCTGTTGTATCATGTTCAAATCTACCAACAATCATATTGAACCCTTTAAAAATGTAGTATTACACAATGGGCCAGTCCAAAAATCTTTATTTACTGCATTTCTTGTAAAAACATCCAGCCATCTACATAGGTGAAACATCATGGTATTAACTTGTAACTTTTTCCTCATGTAATCTCCATACACAAGTCAAGAACAGTACAACAGAAGCACCAGTAGTTTTGATAAACGTTTTCGGAAACCTTATTGCTTCAAAGGGATTCCTGCAGCAATGTAAAATAACTTCACCTACTGCCCAGACCATTCAGAGCAGATCAGGTCAGAATTAGATTTTACTATTATTTTTGTGTTAGCTGAGAAGTGTTTAAAATGGGCAACATCTGTTTTTCACAGTGGGAAATAGTAACAGTTTACATCTAGCTTTCCTTATTGATGTAAAGATTAATGCTAATGCTCTAATTGACAGTGGGACCATAGACAGTTACTATTTTTTTTTAGTTTCATTTTAGTGAAATAATATGATTTGACCGTTAGATATACTAATCAAAAAATCCTAAGGGTTCTGGTAAAATTGACTGTCTTCCTTTGCCTATACCAATATTTGTTGGGGTTTTGCATGAAAAAAATATTCTATCTAGCAATCAGGTTTTTTTTTTCCTAAATTCTAGATTTCCAAGTGTTTCTGTTGAATGTATGCATTGGACATACTAATAGTTCTAAGGGAAAGGATTTTCTTTTTAAAAAAAAATTATTGTTTTTTAAAAGTATTTACAGGTGGCACAGCAGATCATGTTATTTCTGTTCATTTTCATCTAGGATGTTTTTCACCAGGATGAAGAACCTCTACAACCACCACCCACTTCTTTTGCTTGACACTTATATGCATCACCTACCAGGTTTATTGGAGTTAAGTGACACAACCCCGGGGCATGAGGGGGCACAGTCGCTAACATTGTTGTCTCTTTTGTCCCCCATAGCAGTGAGAAGATGCCCATTGAGGGCAATTAACTCTACCCCTAATGGCCAGAAAATGGTATCATATCAGACCCAAACTTCAGAGAGCACGGAGCTCGTGAAGACAACCCACTGATTCCTATTAAAGAAGTCATGAAGATTCAACTTTTGTTTGCTTAAGCTAGGTGTATATATTTTTGAGTATTATTTTTGTTTGAATTTATTTATATTAGGATTAAAAGGGATGACCTGGCTGGCACCCCAACACTTTCTGGATGTTTCAAGTGTCCTTCTAATCGTCCACACGCTCTATAAAACATGCAGTTATCCAACAGTAAGAATATGAAATTAGTCATTTGTGCTGAGAGCATCCTCAGTGTTGTTAACAAGTTGTTTTTTTTTGTTTTGTTTTTTGATGCAATACAGTAATAAACAGGCTTTTCAGGTGAAATCCTCACCCTTTTTCACATCATAGTCTCTTCTTACACAAACCCTTACATTTTGTGACGTGTGAGTCTCTGTCTTGTACCCCAAAACACGAGGCTGAGTCTCAGCCACACATGAAATGCATGTATTCCAAATAACGAGATCTCTCTATTATATAAAAAAATCCTGGGACAAGCTGTGATTTTTTCAGAGAGATACTTTCACGTCCCGCGAGATGAGACTTTGTTCCAAGAGATTTAACCATGCCCGGGGCTGGAAATGAAAGACAAAGAGTAGATGACAAAGTAGAACGTCATAAAGAAGTTCAAAAACATTGGCGTGATACATATGCAGAGCAGGTTAGAGATAATGAAAGTACTAAAATTCGAAAGTCTCAAAAAAATTATAGTAAAGATCGCATTAGCGCAAACAAATGGAAATTATTACTTGGTGAAATAACGGAACACCAAAAAGAGATTGAATATATTGTTCGGATTTAAACTTTAAGTTGGAGACTTGTAGATCATCTAATTCGTTCTGACATCAGAGGAAAAGTAGTGTTTCTTCACAATGAAGAGGCATATCTGTGAGAATTAAAAGATTTGTTGTTTGGTGAAAGTGAAATCCACATACGCGTGCAGCAGAGACGTGAAGTGGCTGGCACGTAGTGCAGGCCGGGGGATGTTGGCAAGCAAAGCGAGCAGGGGATGAAGCTCCCTAATACTGTATTATCTACCGTATATATAACTCCAGATCTCAAATGCAGATAAGGAGCCTTGGCTTGAGCTGGGAGAACTTTTTTCCCACAAGCTGAGCTCCATCAATGCGGGGGATGAAACAGCAGGCTGCTTGCTGCTTCTGATGATCGACGGATTTACAAAACAAAAGATGCTGATGGAGAGGTATGAGGGGATTTAAGGTGGGCCAGGATTACGAGTTTTTTTGTAGGCTTCAGGAATTCTAGTGTTAAATGGTGGAGATCTTATTATTCTAAAAGCTAGAATTCAGTGATTTGAGACATGCATATGATAAGTAATTGATCTCCCATTAAACCATGCATCTGTTTTTCTAAAGCTTATCTGATTTCCAGCATTGTTTGTATCATTCTTTTGTTCAAAAGAAATTATTTTCTATTAATATAAAACATAATAATTTAACTTCACTGTGTCAGAAATATGCACAGTGAGCAGCTCCACCTCCTTTATTAGATGAATCTACTTCAAAAGAGCAGCCCGGGTGATGGATGCTCTGCTCAAAAGTTTTTTTACTTGATCAAAGGCTTTGCGCTTCCTTGCTTATTTAACAAATGTTTTTTACATTTATTAGTTGAGTCATTACTGGTCAAACCAGTATATATATATATATATAAAAAGCTTTTAATAAATTTTCTGTACAATTTACAATGCCTGGAACTGGGGTCTCATGTATAAAAGTTGCTTACACTCAGAAATGTTCCTAAGCCATTTCTAACACAAAAGTCAGGATTTATAAAATACAAATTTGGCATGAGAAAACCCTTTTGGTGTTGGCATTTTAGTACCTCAAGACAGCAGAAGTAAACAGAATATTTAATTTCATTGCATATTTCAGTGACATGTCAGCCACATTATGATGTCCATCCATCTATTAACTTCCTAAACCTGGTTGTTCTAAACCTGTAACAGGACTAGGATTGCACAGTTTGTAGGTTCCAATTAAGCACACAACTTCAAGAGGATAACTCTAGAACATTTAAATCAACTTATAAGTCATTCATCTCACAAAAAAGGAAAAGCATTTTGTTAGATTACAAACCCAACAACCTTCCATCCATCCATCCATCCATTTTCCAACCCGCTGAATCCGAACACAGGGTCACGGGGGTCTGCTGGAGCCAATCCCAGCCAACACAGGGCACAAGGCAAGAACCAATCCCGGGTAGGGTGCCAACCCACCGCTGAACCCAACAACCTTTGTTTTTATATTAAAGGATTTCAATCAGGTCAATGTGTTCTCCCATTTGACTGGTTTAACACAGTATGTTGACTCTCTTACAAGAGAAAATAAAACACTAGACCTGTTTTATGTTAATATCAAGGAGGCCTACAGTGGTTCTGTATTACCACCACTTGGTAAATCGGACCACAATCTGGTTTATCTGCGGTCAGTATACAAACCCTGTGTGATAAGACAGTCTGCAACTATCTGATCATTTAGGAAGAGGACACCTAAGGCCAGAGAGTCTCTGAAGGACTGCTTTGAGTCACAGGAGAATGGTACAGCCTCTGACAGGACAGTTGTCAGCACACCACACAACATAAATTTCTGCAGGGACATTTTTGTATCAGCAAGAACTGTTCGCTCCTTTCCCAGCAGCAAACCTTTGATTACCAGTAATGCCAAGAAAATCCTCAACCAAAAATAAGAAGCTTTCAAGGCTGGCAACAAGGAGAAGCTTAAGATGGTACAGCATGACCTGAAGAGGAGCTTAAAACAGGCAAAAGAAAAAGAGCATCAAAGAATGGAAGGGAAAGAAGACTACTAGTGGTGTAAAAGAATGAACACAAAACAACATGAAAGGTATGTGGATCCACCCTATATACTTGAAATAAGGTTGGTGTACGGCAGGTCTTTAGAGACATGAGTTCAAAACAGAACTGAAGAGAAAACAAAACGGCTGTCATATATATTTGGTAGATGGGAAGTGATGCAATAGAAGAATGGTATTCTGGGAACTGGAAATGACATCAGAAGGGTTAGGGGGTCTTGAGAACCGGAAGATTAAGTGATGTTGCGAGTCTTGTGTGGGCTGGAAGTGGCATTAGGCTGAGGTTTCATTGGCTGGTCTGCAGGGAAAGAGGAGAAAGAGTTAGAAGACAGAGTCAACCCCTGGTCTGGTGAGAACATATACTTATTCAAGCACACAAATTGTCTCCAAAGTGCACATGTGTGACATAGCACTCCCCTCAGCCCAGACCCGTTGGGTCTGGCGGCTGAACTGAGGGGTCGTAAACACAGGTAAGAGCATCAGCATTGCCTTGGAGAGAGCCTTGGCAATAAATTATCTTTTCCATTTTCTCTTTTAAAATGGGTCAAATCTTTGCAAATCTATCACATAATTGTGCGATATATTCCAGAATGTTGGTAGATGGGAGGGCCTCTTCCTCCTATCCTTCTTTTAGGATGTCCAATAACCCCCAAAGTTGATGTCCATATAATAACTCAAAAGGGGAAAACCCCGTCAAGGCTTGTGGAACCTCCCAAAAAGTGAAAAGAACAAGGGGGAGTAGCTGGTCTGAGTTCCTTCCGTCCACGCTGACCACCTTGTTTGAGGGTCTGATTAAAACTCTCTACAAGACCGTCAGTTTGAGGATGGTATACTGAAGGCTTTAGATGCTTAACCTGGAGTAATTTGACAACCTCCTTGAATGTTTCCGAGGTGAAAGCCATCCCTTGATCTATTAAGATTTTAATAGGGATGCCTACAGGTGCAAAGACCTCTACAAGTTCTTGTGTGATAGTCTTAGAGTTAGCTGTTCTTAAAGGGACAGCTTCCAGGAAGCGAGTAGCATAATCTACGAGGACTAGAATATATTTATGTCCTCGAGTTGAGGGATTGAGGGGTCCCATGATGTCGACTCCTATTCGTTCAAATGAGATGTCGATAAGGGGAATGGGGATTAGAGGAGCATGGTTCCTTCTAGGAATTTGGCATAACTGACATTCCACACAGGAAGCACAGAAACAGCAGACCTTCTCATTAATCCCTGGCCAATAGAATCGGAGCTTAATTCTCTCCAAGGTTTTGTTGACTCCCAAAAGGGTACACAGAAGGTGGGTGTGTGCTAGTTCGCAGATCTGCTGCCGGAAGGTCTATGGGAATAGCAACACTGACCTCACCTCCCTCTTGTACCCTGTACAATAAAACTACCCTGTACAAAAAATCATTATTAATGATGAAATGGGGTCCTTTAGTCATGGGAGGGTTTGTGTGTTGGCCATCCACAGAGACTACTGCATTTCTGGTAAACTTAAAAGAATCATCATTCCATTGCTCCCATTTAAAGGAGACCAGTGTTTGCCTAAACTGAAAACTTAAAGAGGAAAGAGGATCACGGTTGACCTCAATGGGCAGAGTTTCTACCTGGGACAGCTGTTGCTGGTAGAAGACATTCCCAGCTGTGTTTTCTCGACTTCCACTCCATTACAATGAATCCCCACATGATCCCTTACTGCCAGCTGGTTACACAGCATGGAGACAGTTTGGGGTGGAACGTCTCTGTCCATGGCGAGGCCCAAAGAGTAAGCAGGAGTGATGTGTGTGAAACCACTTTTATTATAAGACAAGTCTCATCCAAGTATCAGAGGGAAAGATGGACTTATACGACCGAGTCTCCCCATGAATACAGGTTAGACTGGTCGTTTCAGTAAGCCATTGTTGCAGTAACACATATCGGCAAGCAACAATGAAAATTTTGCTGAAGTTAATTAGTGCTGTTACTTTAAACCCATTCACCACCACCACTCCTGTACAAGCACAGAAAAAGGTGTTTAACAAATGCACAATACCTCTCGCCTAGCTGCAATCCATGGGTTTGGTGTTCAGGGGGCAGTTCGGAAGTGTTTGCTGTGGTTCACTACATTTGAAACAACACGGGACCATGGCTCATTTTTCTTTAGGTTTGGTCATGGACTCTGTTTTGCCACAGCCCCATCTGGGTTTGACGAGCAGACCTCTCTGCACGCTCAGATTGGAAGGCCATGCAGTTACATTCTAGGGTTTTGGCCAGTTTGTCAATGCCCTTATAGGGCTGGTCGTGGACCGCCTGAGCAAGGAAATCAGGCAAGGCATTTATTAGTAGATCTCAAGCGACCTGCTCCACAACCTTTTTGGAGTTATTTAAAGTTGGCCGTAGCCAGCATCCAGCCATGACCCAGATCTCATAAATATGCAGCCATGTAGGTCGTCCCGGATTGAATCGCCACTCATGGCATAGCCTTGCCTGCTGATCCGCTGATGCAACAATGTGCTTAAGTATTTCTGCCTTCAGAACGTTGTACAACTAAGCCTCTTCCTCTCCAAGGTCATACAAAGTCCACTGTGCCTTCCCCTTCAGGAAGGGGGCCAGTATGTTTGCCCATTCCTCTCGCTCCCAGTGATGTTGGATTGCAGTCCTTTCAAAGACAAAAAATATGTTTCAATATCATCATTTTCTTGTAGTGGCAAAAGTACCTGTGAGGGAGCCCACACCCAGTCCTTTATGGCAGTTCTGGCTTACTCTTGTGCCTCTGATTCCACAAGCCTGGTTTAAGTCTCCACACATTGTATTTTCACCCTCTGTAGTTTGGTAGCCAAGTTAGTAAGGACAGTATTCAGGTCTTGTTTCTCAGACATCTTGAACAATCCTGCCTACTATGCCACTTGTGATAGATGGCTGGCAGCTTATCCAAGCCGCTAGATGGAGTCCTCCCTGCAGCATAGAGGATTCAGGACATCATGGGAGATGGAGTTTGGATTCACAACCCTGCTGGGGATTGTGGGTGCCACCGTGTGACACTGCAGGGAGACGCAGGGATTTTTATTTTCCCTATAGATCGGAAGTACTCCCAAGTCACGGGGACAGAAGAACAAAAGTACTTCCAGGCTGAAGAAAAATATAAGTCTTCATCTGAGCCGGAGTTGGGTGGTAGTGTGACGGAGCTGCTGGGAGGAGAGGAGGATTTATTGATTTGTTTATTGTGATTATTGATTTATTGTTTATTGGGGGTGATTGTGGTGTCTACTGTGGCACAATATCGAAAAGAAGCAATTAAAAATATTTCTAGTGCTTTTACTTTGTCTACAGGGTTTGAGGAGTGACAGTGCCCCCTAGTGTCATACACTGTAAAAGAATAAACAAAACAATGTGAACGGTTTGGGGTTCCACCCCGTATGGTTGAAATAAGATTGGTGTAGAGTAGATCTTTACAGACATGAGCTCAAAACAGAACTGAAGAGAAAACAAAATGGCTGCCATATATATTCGTAGATGGGAAGTGATGTAAAGGGAGAATGGTATTCTGGGAACTGGAAATGTCATCAGAAGGAGGTGGGGTCTTGAGAACCGGAAGAAGAAGTGATGTTGACTGTCTTCTGAGGACCGGAAGTGGCTTTAGGCTGGAGGTTTTTGGGTAGTCTGCAGGGGAAAGAGGAGAAAGAGTTAGAGGATAGTGCTGACCCCTGATCTGGTGGAAACATACACTTATTCAAGCCCATAAACTATCTCACAAGCACATGTGTGACACTGGATATAAAGAGAAGAGGAGCCAGGTGATGTTGAAAAGAGAATGACTTTAACCTGTTTTATGACAGGTTTGATGTGACGTCCAGCACTGGCTCAGTGGCATTGAATGGGTCAGCTATTCCCTCTTCCACCCTTGCAGAGGCAGACTTTGCTATTCCACATTGCTGCACCACTGACACCATTGCTGCAACATTTGCTAAGCTATGTGTCCCACTCCCCTGCTCTTCACAGCAGATGAAGTGAGGGCAGAGCTGAGGAGGCTATGCCCTGGAAAGGCAGTAGGTTCTGATTGTGTGTGTCCCAGACTGTTTACTGAATGTGGAGGTCAACTTACAGGGCCTCTACAGATATTATTCAACCTGAGTCTTCAAGGTGAGAGTGTGGTAAACTGAGGTTTGCGGCTGATTGCCATTTTAAATAAATAATTGAAACATGTCTTCAGGAGGGGGCATAGTAGCGTGGCATGAGCAGTTCCCATACACAATGTGGGAGGAGATGGCCCTGCACTTGGTGCACAGGCGCTGGATCGCCTGCACCCCTAATTGACACTGGGAGCTGCTGATTGCAGCTGTGCCACATTGTCGCATTTAAAAAGGGAAGCATGAGTACGAGGAGGGGGAATCAAAAAAAAGAAACAAAAAAAAAAAACAAAGGATGGAGGTTAAAGTGAGAAGAAGAGAGGCAGGAGTGTGAGAGAGAGAGCCGAAGTAAGGAAAGGAAGCAGATAGATGGGTATGGAGCCACAGGAAGGAGTGTGTGTGGCCAGCATTCAGGAGGGGGCTAAACAGTGGCTCCTGCTGAGCGACCAAGTAGCAGGAGTGATTATTTTGCTCAGGAATGTGCTCTCGCTGGGAAGAGCCAATGGACTGGCAATGGTGGGAGGATAGGGAGCTCATGTTGGGAGGTGCCGACGGATGGGCAGTGGTATGAGTGAAGCAGGGCTCAGGGGTTGCCCGTAGACACAGAGGAAGTGGCGACGGGAACACAAGTCAGAGCAAAAGGTTGTCTGCATCTGCTGGTAGACTTCTCCTTGGTCTACAAGATCTGGAAAGGGTTAAGACAAGGAGGAGTCAGCTTTAAAGTAGCACAGAGGCTAGTGTTTTTAAAAGTTTACTACCTGTGTTTTAACCTCTGATTTTAATGGATATTTATTGGGATTGTTTAACCATCACTTTCACTTCTTTTATGGGTTATTTATTTATGGAACATTTTGAGCACTGCACTTTTTGGAACACTTTGATTTTGAAATTTTTAATAAAAGCACTCAAGCAATTTTCACCATCCCCTTGCTTTATGTGTGTTTTGTCCTCATCTGCCTCGCTCATCCAGTTACGCTATCGACGGTGTTGGGTTCAGGAGACTTCCAAAAATGAAGAGGGAGCAGAGAGCTAACCTGCACCGTTATATTTGGTGACAGTGGTGGGATGAAAGTAAAAGCATCACTCAGGAACATGGCCAAGTGTATACATGAATTTTTTTTTTATTATACTTTATTAATCCTGAAGGAAATTACTTGTTTTGTTTTCGCATACCCCTTGGGGTCAGAGCGCAGGGTCAGCCATTGTAGAGCGCCCCTGGAGCAATTGAAGGTTAAAGGCCTTGCTCAAGGGCCCAGCAGAGTAGCATCTCTTTTGGCAGTGACAAGGATTTGAACCGGCAACCTTTGGAATACCAGCGCAGATCCTTAGCCTCAGAGCCACCATGAATACTCAACATGAGTGTTTTAAGCCATACACGGTTACTGGCAGGAAGTGACAGACAATAGCTAAAAATATGCATGAGCGCATTGTTTGAAGTTCATTTGAGATTTATAAAGGGATTTAGCACAAGACCTGGCGTAGGCACGGTTTTATAAATCCATTTTTTTGTGTATATGCTGTCTCTGCCTTTCTAGCATAAGTAACATTTTAATATGGAATCTAAGCAAGGTTTTATAGTTGAGACTCCTGGGGCTTCATGTATAAACGGTGCGTACACACAAAAATGTAGCTTAAGCCCCACGCTCAAATCGCGATGTACAGTATAAAACCTAAACTTGCTGTAAAGCCACGCACATTTTCACGGTAGCTCAAACCCTGGTGTGCGCAAGTTCTCTGCTCGGTTTTGCAAACTGGTGGCACCCAGCGTCAAAGCAGTGCTACTGTTCTATGGCACAGCAAGCATCTTGCGTGAGGCATGAACAATCACTGCACCACCATGTTCCTATGTTTAATAACATGCTTTAACTTCTATCATCATGAAAATGACATCACGTATACATCTCTGTATTTTAATTATTCAGAGAGCTGTAGTATTACGAATGTAATGGATTCTGTGTCCTGAAGGAGGAAGAGAAAGCCCGTTTAAGAAGCAGGTAGTGTACATAGAGCACATAGAAGATCAAATACAAAACAAAGCATTTAACGTGCTACTTTAGTTACGATGGGGTTTGAGAAACTAGTAAATTAAACGATTTTAATATGAAGTTTATGATGTTCTACTTTAATGACAAAATAAACTACATGATTAAAGTGGAAATTTCAAGATTAAAGTTGACATTTCGTGCTTTTTTCCCACTGTGTGCCTATTTTTTTTTCTTTGTACCCTAATAAACTTTCATATGACACTCTACGACTCTAGGCTACAACTCACCTTTTCACTGCAACTTTGATATCTGACCCCTTCTTTTTTTAATTTTATTAATTTTAATCTATTCCATACAAATAGATCAGTTTTTACAAAAAATAGGATTGAAAACAGATCGACCCCATCCCTGAGAAAGAGAGCAAGGCCAATGGGGTAAACCTTAAAGCTTGTAAACATACCTAAATTGACTAGTTCAATAGGGCAATAGAGATGAATGGAGAAGAGAAAAAAATGCGGAGAGAATCACTTCCTCTGTTCTTTAAGAGCTTATTCTAAAATATTATTGATGAGATCCTGCCAGGTTTTGAAAAAGTTCTGTACAGATCCTCTAACTGAGAATTTGAATTTTTCCAATTTCAAATAGTATAAAACATCGGTTTCCCACTGACTTATAAGAGGAGAATTAGGATTCTTCCAGTTTAGCAAAATAAGTCTGCATGCCAAAAGTGTAGTGAATGCAATCACAGTTTGTATGTCCTTCTCCACTTTAAACCCATCTGGAAGAACACCAAACACAGCTGTTAATGGGTTAGGAGGGATTGTGACACGAAGGCTGTCTGAGAGGCACTTAAAAATTTTGGTCCAAAATGATGTTAATTTGGTGCAAGCCCAAAACATGTGACCCAGTGAGGCTGGGACTTGATTGCAGCGTTCGCAGGTTGGATCTTGCCCTGGAAACATTTTGGACAGTTTTAAGTGAGACAGATGTGCTTGATATATAATTTTGAATTGAATAATTGTATGTTTTGCGCATATGGAGGTCGAGTGAATTCTCTGTATTGCTATTTTCCACGCCTTTTCTGATATATTGATTAAGAGATCTTTTTCCCATTGTCCTCTTGGATCTTTGAAAGGGAGGGACTGTAAAATAATTTTATATGTTGCAGAGATGGTGTTTAAAGTCCTCGAAATTGAGCAAT
The DNA here is from genome assembly GCF_900747795.2 of Erpetoichthys calabaricus. Taxonomy (NCBI): domain Eukaryota; kingdom Metazoa; phylum Chordata; class Cladistia; order Polypteriformes; family Polypteridae; genus Erpetoichthys; species Erpetoichthys calabaricus. Next base: position 166,098,311 of record NC_041394.2, read on the forward strand.
ACTTTTTCTGGCATGGAGGAGGGTGCAAGATGAGGAAAATTGGGCAGGTTCTGTTTAACAAAGTTCCTAATTTGAAGATAGTGAAAGAAATGTGTACCTGGAAAGTTAAATTTGGAATGTAATTGTTCATAGGATTCAAAGATGTTGTCTATATAAAGATCTCTAAGCATTTTAATCCAGATATTAAAAACTGCATATGTTTGTGAGGGTTGAAAGAGGAGGTTCTCTTGCAGGGGTGCCACAGATAAAAGATTCTCCATCTTAAAATGCTTTCTACATTGGTTCCATGTCATGAGTGAGTGAAGCACAATTGGGTTATTAGTATATTGGCGATAACTTGCATTTATTAGGGCACAAAGTAGGGAATATAAAGAAGTACAGCAGGATTTTACTTCTATTGTGGACCAAGCCTGTGTATGTTCATCTGTTTGTGTCCAGGTTTTTATAGCTTGTATATTTGGTGCCCAGTAATAAAACTGAAAGTTGGGTAGAGCCATGACACCTTCTGCCTTAGGTCTTTGTAGGGTCCTTCTTTGGATACGTGGATGTTTTGAGTTCCAAATAATTGAGGTTATTGTTGAATCTAACTGCTTAAAAAATCATTTATTGATGTATATTGGAATGTTTTGAAATAAAAAAAGAAGCTTAGGAAGAATATTCATCTTAGCAACGTTAATTCTTCCAGCTAGAGTAAGATGAAGGGTTGACCATCTATGCAAGTCTTGCCTAATTTTTTCCATACAAACGGCGAAATTTTGTTGATAAAGAGCTTTGTGTTTACTTGTGATATTTACCCCAAGGTATTTAAACTGATCTGCAATGATAAAAGGTAGGGTGTCCAATCTAATATTATATGCTTGAGAATTCACTGGAAAGAGTACACTTTTATTCAGATTAATTCTGAAACCAGAGATCTTTTGAAATTCTGTAAGTGCTGTTAAGACTGCAGGCACAGAATTTTGTGGGTCTGATATATACAGTACCATATCATCTGCATATAGAGAAATTTTCTGTTCCAGTCCTTCTCTGATAATCCCCTTTATCTGATAAGCATTTTGACAGTGAACCGCCAGTGGTTCAATGGTGATTGCAAATAGCAGTGGTGACAAGGGGCATCCTTGTCTGGTACCACATTCTAGTTTAAAGTAGTCTGAACAAATGTTGTTAATACAAACTGAAGCTTCTGGATTGGTATACAATAGTTTGATCCATGCACAAATGTTTGGGCCAAACCCAAATTTCTCTAATGTAGTGAAAAGGTATTTCCATTCAATCATGTCAAATGCTTTTTCTGCATCTAATGATGATAATATTTCTGAGGTGTTTGACTTTGCTGGTGAGTATATTACATTAAACAGGCGTTGAAGATCGGAAGATAAGTGTCGACCCTTGATAAATCCAGTTTGATCTTGTGATATTACAGAAGGCATCACTTTCTCCATCCTTCTAGCTATGATTTTTGAGAGTATCTTAACATCATTATTCAGAAGTGAAATTGGTCTGTATGATGCACATTGTAATAAGTCCGTATTTTGTTTAGGACAGACGGTGATTAATGCTTGGTGAAAAGTTTGAGGCAGAATTTGATTGTCTCTAGCTTCTGTAAATGTTGCTAATAGGAGGGGAGCTAGCTGAGTGGAGAATTTCTTATAAAATTCTGCAGGGTAGCCATCAGGGCCTGCTGCTTTCCCACCTCGAAGTGACTTTATAGCATCTAGTAATTCTGATAGCGCCAGAGGTTTATCCAGTTTCTCCGCTCTAAAAGTATCTATTTGTGGTATCTGTAATGTATCCATAAATGCATTGGATTGTGTGTTGTCTTCTTTAAACTCAGTAGAATATAAGGATTTATAGTAGTCTCTAAATGTGTGCATTATATTTTTATGGTCAATGATTTCATCTCCATTTGTGTTGGTGATTACCGGGATTGCACTGCGAACTTCTTGCTTGTGGATTTGTTGAGCTAAAAGCTCATTAGCTTTCTCTCCATGTTCATAGTAATGATGTCTTGATTTATAAATTAGTTGTTCAGTTTCTTTAGTTGTCAAGAGGTTGAGTCCTGAATGCAGAGCCTGCCTTTTCCTATGCAGAGCCTCACTTGGACGCCTGGCATGTTCTTCATCTATTCTAGTAATTTCACTTCTTAACTCTAATACTTTCTTGGTTTCTAATTTATTCCTGTGAGAAAGGTATGAAATAATTTGTCCTCTTAAGAAGGCCTTTAGAGTTTCCCAGAGTATTCCTGCAGAAACCTCTGAGGATGTATTTGTCTCTAGGAAGAAGCTGATTTGTTTGGATATAAATTCTGTACAGTTCTCATCTGCTAATAGAAATGGGTTACGATGCCATCTGCGAGGTGAGTGTGTGGGGCATAATGATTTTAGATCCAAGATCAGAGGTGCATGGTCAGAAATAACAATAGCGTCGTACTTGCAAGATTTAATCGTAGGCAAGAAATTATTATCTATAAATAAATAGTCAATTCTTGAGTACCAATGATGTACTGGTGAGTAGAATGAATATGTTCATGAGTTTGGGTTTAGAAACCTCCAGGGGTCTGATAAGTTGTGGTCAGTTACAAACTGTGTAATTGTCTTTGTAGTGTTAGATGTCATCCCCCCTGTGACAGGAGTCCTATCTAAGACTGGATTTAAAACACAATTAAAGTCCCCAGCCATTATAATTTTATGAGTGTTCACATTGGGAATGGATGCAAATACATTTTGCATGAATTCCTTATCATCGACATTAGGTGCATAAACATTTATCAAAATCATCTTACAGTTAAATAAGTTGCCCATGACAATCACATATCTCCCTTCAGGATCAGATACTACATCTGATGCTACAAATGTGACTGTTCTATGTATGGGAATTCCCACACCTCTAGTTTTCTTTGTAAAGCTAGAATGGAACATTTGGCCAGTCCTGTCTTTTTGCAGCCGGAACTGTTCCTTGCTTAGTAAGTGGGTCTCCTGTAAAATTACTATTTTAGCTTTTAAACCTGTTAGGTGAGAGAATACTTTCTTTCTCTTTAATTCGTGATTCAGGCCTTTAACATTCCAGCTCACAAAGTTAACTGTCCCATCATGGAGACATTGATTCTGAATTTTTGGTGCCATTTTATAGTCTTAACTGGAAGTGAGACAGCTTTAACCTAATTTCCAAATTCCCCTCGAGTTATTACCATGCAGCCTGTTATGCTGGTAGTTTTAATTTTTATAATTATAAGTAAAGATTAGATATAACCTGCTCTCTTTCTCTCCCCCCTTATCCCCCCACCCCCCCTTTTGCCACCCCACGTGAGGCTGAACCCCACTTTACAAAGTCCCGGTCCTTTGACATACCTAGAGACAGAGCACGTCCAAAACAAAACAAGCCCCAACACAGCGGCGTTTGAGGATTAAAAAGTAGAGATATCTATTACCAATAAAGTCTAATACTATATGCCTAAAATATAATTATTAACAAACTATAAGCAAAAAGTATAGTCATGGTACCTGTATCATTACAAGTGGATCAGACAGCAGGTGATATCTCCTTGCCATGCCATGACAGGATGCAACTCACTGTTGTGTTTCAGAATAGTGTCGGGATCAGCTTTCTTAATTCCTTTTCTGCTTCCTCCTTGCTGGAGCAGACGAAGTACTGGCCTTGCACATCCACTTTCAGTTTGGCAGGATACAAGAGGCTGTATTTGATATTGGCTTGACATAACCGCTGTTTAATGTTGTAGAAGGCTGCACGTTTAGCAGCTGTTGCGGGAGAGAAATCAGGGAAAAAACGAATGTGGTTATTTTCAAATATAATCTCTTGCTTGTGTCTGAGGAGTGCCATCACAGGTAGCTTACATAGTAACCTCTCGAAGCAAACAATAAAAGTCCTAGGTTTAAAGGTATTTGATCCGCATATGTGGTAAGCTGCTGCTATATCGGTATCTGATTTAAAGTCCTCTCCAATTATTTTAGAGAATAGTTCAACTGTGAACTTCACTGGGTTTTCACTTTCACGATTCTCAGGTAGACCTTCGATTCTGATATTATTCCTTCTGCATCCATCTTCCACAGCCGCAAGTCTGTCTCCGAGTTTTTTGCATTTGGAATTCACAACTGTAGCTTTTCCATCGCCGTTAGATGCCAATTGTTCCGCTGTTTCAATTTGAGCTGTGAAATCGCTTCGGATTTCGTGCTCCACGGGTGAAGTAGCAACCCTGGTTATAGCCGATGCTTCGGGCTCATGAGGAGTAGATGAAAGCACAGACTTTTTTATTTCGACTTTGTGAACTTGAACTTTCGAGTTTCTCCGACACTCTGTTTTACTCGATTAACTTCCTTTTGTTGATTATACCACTGTTTAAACCAACAAATAGTAAGTTTTTCCTTGCCTCCACTTGGTATTCGCTGAAATTCTTCCATTTTCCCTCTTGCTTTTCCCATTGTATTTTCACAGAACACTGAGCTTAAGGGCTATTTATATTGATATGCATATTCAAAGTGGCATAATTCTGGGAGGAGCTGGGGCGGGACAGTAGGCACGTGCGTTACTTTTCACGCTTACCGGGATTTATGTAGCGGAAGAACGTGGAAGTTGGCATTCGCACATATTTATGCATCTGGATTTTTTTGTGTGTAAGCACATTTACGCTTTTGTCCGTACGCCATGTTATAGTGTGAATTCTACGCATGGTGATATACATGAGGCCCCAGGTCTTTAACCTTTGTTGGAAACACACTTGAACTCTGACTTGAAATTCCATCGAAAACAGAATAAGGCATTTATGGAAATTATGTATATTACATTGAACAGGAATGTGATTGTGATTATGAAACCAGTCAAACACGATCAAGGCAAATTTTGTTAAAAAAATGACAGCTTATTTAACATACAGATATGCAAGAACAAAAAGGAAGTCATAAATCATATGGCATTACCACATCATCATAATGTTCATAATATTCTGGATGATAAATGCAGCATACAACTGTAGCTTTTCATCATTTTCATTTTTGTTTTACTTGAACTTTAGACCACTTTAAAAGGAACTAGTTTTTAAACACAGAAAGAGAAAATATTAGCAGAGAGAAGGCAATGAAGCTAAACTAAAAAAATGCTGCTGCAAAAGGAGAGTAGAGCAAAAAGAAGAGTTAAAATTTTATCAAAACAAAATAATATTTTAAGAAACGTTAAGTTCTAATGGTCATTTTCTGGTCTTTCCACTTGTGTATAAAGTAAAACCCTTAAATCACTGGATATTTGTGAGCATGCACCGCTCTTGAACATATGCTGATAAGGTCGGTCAGGATAACATTTGGGCAGAGAGAGGGTAGGTTTGTTCACTTTTACCCTTAAAAGCTTTAAAAAGTCAGTTTCATGTAGAGGCAGGAGGAGAGAAGGATGAGGACCAGAAGAGCCATACTATGAAATGTTTGAGCTGTAGCTATATAATCAATAAGAGGTGTGTGTCAGTGTTCTGTCTGTATGGTGTAAGGTGGCATGGTGATTGGTCATATCCATTTGCTTTTTACTTCTTTTTTCTTTTTTTTTTTTTTGCTTGACTGAATGAAAGTTTATACCTATTACCTGCTTGCATTGTTGCTATATCTTGCCATTTGAGGTGTATTGAATAAGAGGAGATATCCTATAAAAAGCAAAGTGATGAATAGTATCAGTCAATTCTGGGTAAATTTAGACCATATACTGTACACAACCACAAGTGCATTGCAGCAGATTGCTGTGTCTCTTTTCAGTGTAAGTGTAAGGATAAGAAAACAAGAGTTGGTGTGGAAGAAACAAAGAACCTGGACGTGAGAATAAAATAATCTTTTTAATTTTAGGATAGGGTCATCCCAAACCCCTATGTTTCGGTGAACAACAGAAATCCTCATTCAAATCTCCAATCAAAAAAGTTGATTTGAAAGTTTTACTGGTGTGGTTGATAAAGCTTAATTTTTAAATGTCTTTAATTGTTGCACCCCATGTGTATCTACCCACTATATGACAATGAGAATTTAAATTATTGTTTTGATAGACATTGTGTATGAAACATAAAAAGGTTTTGACTTTCATATGTCTAACAACCGATGTAACCGGGAAAAACGTAAATGCAGTCAGACTACAAAAAAAAAAATACTGGAAGTGGTAAAAAAAGAAAGAAAAGATCACAAAAGATTACAAACTATTAGTACAAGAGATACTATTAATATAAGCCACCAGTATATAAAGCAAACCACCATATGTTTTATGTTTTTAATAGCAACCTATTCTTTCAGAATTGTTTGAATATCGCCCTATCAAAACCTACAATTATCTCCTGCAGAAAGGTGCTCCTTTTATTTCACAAAAATAAGTATAACATTTCTTCCCTTAAGGATAATAGAGTAATGTTTACATTTTTCTTTTACATAGCATGGGAAAATTACATTATAACTTTCTATAAGAACTGTGGTCTCCTTTTATATTAGTGCTCCGAATGTCTGCCACTGGCAATCTAAAGCTTACTTGGCTAGGTCTTATAGACAGTTTAGGTTTGGTAAGGTGCCAGACAGATTTCCACTGTCACATAAGGATGTTACTGGGAGAATTTGTTATTTACTTCTTACTCATTTATCTTGATGACATCATTGTAATCTCTAAAGATTTTCAGAGTCATTATCAGGCTAGAGTTTTCATGATCAGAGACACTAATGACAGAGGAGTGCATTCAGGATTGCAGAAGGCTATTCACAAACACTACAAAACTGAGCTAGGTTGAGAGTGAAGTAGATATAAACATCCCTTAAGAAAATGTCACACTTGAAACCTGAAATAGAAGTCATTGAATTGTTTAAATTTCTAACTATTGAAGATAAAACTTCAGAAGTGTAGAGTAGCTATCCACTAAAAAGTTATTTAAATGGATTAAAAAAAAGATCAAATTGATTTTTGATAATGAAATATCAAATTAAAACACCATTTATTTAATTTAAATAAATGTAACTCAACCATGTACTTGATGGGAAATGGAATGTTTGATTGTATATGAAAGAGACTGCTGCATCACTATGCTGGTCACCTCTTGGGCTAGAATCATTTGTCGTCCCTCTTAAGCCACCTCTTGTTAAGCAGAAGACAAGATATAAAGAAACTGAGATGTGCAGCATAGGACAACAAAAATATGGGTTGTAATATAAATTTGAAATGTGGGTCAAACAGAAAAAGCTCAGTAGTTCTGCAATGAGGAAAGCAAAGTTTATGTCATACAATGGGAAAATATCCAAAAACCAAGGGCATAAGGGTTTAGCAAATAATAAAATCTAGGGTATGAAAGCTAAGGTCAAAAGCACAAGTGATCCAAACTAAATAAATCTAAAGAACACAAGGAAGTTGTGGTGAACAAGAGCCAGGAGCCAGATTAAATAATAAAGGCAGTGAGCTCAAACAAGCCTCAAGTGACAGCTGAGAAATTGGTGTTGCTATACAACAGCAAATAGGAAGCAAAGTATTGAGTGTGGTCACGTCTGAAGCATTACAAAACTGACCTACACTGATAAATAATTATTTTACTATAACAGTAAATATTAATAAAGGTTAATTCTTTTTAATCATAGTTACTATAACAAATTCATTCTTGTATATTAATTTTCATTATTTTCTGTTAAGTTAATGTCAATTAGTCTCAGCACTGTTTTTCATGCCCCCTTTCAGAATATAGGTTCAGTTTTAAATTGAAAAGGGAACCTAATCTATTCATGTGGCTCAAAAGAGAAAAAAATTCTATAACTATACATTTATTTCCAGTCAGTCACTCATGCCCAGATTATCTAACCCGTCCACCCTTCTAAAGTGAATCTAATAGTGTTGGGTTCTAGTTATTTGAGAAACAACATCAGACTTTCTGTTGCATCACATTCAAACACTGAAGGACCACCATCAAATCTTTGCAATGTGAAAGGAAACAGGAGTACCCAGAGAAAACACAATGAGACACGAACAAAGTTTTTTTTGTTCTTTTCTGCAAATGATTCCTACTATATTCTATATTTTCTACAATATCCACATATTTTAAAAGAGGGTAGAGGTTTATGTATTGTCTGTATTATAGACATAGACAAATTTGTTGTTTATATCTGTCATGTTTGTTGGGAAGGGTAAAGTGCTCAATTATTGACCATTTCAATTGGTAGGCGGTTGTTGTGTTCATATATGCATGCTTGTAACATTTGTCCTTCCTGAGCCGCCTTAGAGTGGGGCGTTCCCGGTGTAAGTAATGTATCTGCCACAAACACATATAGTGAAGTTCATCCTGCCTGTTTAGTCCTATGGTAGCATAGCCGGTAAGTTTATATTTGCAAAATGTTACCGTTCTGTACTGCTACTTGTAGTTTAAAGCTGTCATCAAACGTTTGTTATTTGCATGCTGAATATTATATTTCTTCACTTGTAGTTTCACACCTGCTCTTTATTAATAAACTGGAGATTTGTACACATCGTGTCAAGTCAGTCTTCGGGTCGTCATATTGATGAAGGGAGGAGTTTAGCTGCCTGAATATCTATTACCACGTAATAGTGAGATCAGAACAGTGAAACGGCTGCTTCCTGGCAGGCTTTAAAACGGACTGAACGGACCAGATACTGTATCTGTGCCGCTATTGAGTTGTACAGAAGTTACGCGGACGAGCTCCAAACAATGTCGGAGAAACGGTCGTCTGTCTTTGAGACCAGGTCCCACGTGTCATGCTCCACGAAACGCTCAAACAAGTCATCCAGCAGCGCAGCGGCTGCTTCGGCGCGCGCAAAAGCTGAAGCAGCAAAGGCGCGGGCAGCGTTTGCTGACGAAGAAATGCAGATACAAATAGAGAAAGCTCGTATAGAGGCCACTTTGGAAAAACTAGCGAGAAGAAGAGAAGCTGCAGCGGCTGTGGCCGAAGCTGAAGCGCTAGAAGCAGCAGCCATTGCGGAAGCAGAACTTACGAATTCGGAGGCAGAATATGAAAACGGAAAACGGAACTTAGCTCTTGATGCAGAGCTCGGTCTCCACAGCACCGCCCAACGCACTTCAGAGTACGTACTTGAACACGGCGACTTGCACTGCAACCCTCACCCGATTCAAAATGTAAAGCATATTCCAACCACTAGATCGATCTGTACACAGAACCAGCAGCCTCAAGGTGGCGACCTAGTCTTACATTTTAAAGAAGAAGATGCTTCTAAAGGGAGAATTGCCCACAACAACCTCTTCATACAGCAAATGCAAAGACCTTCAGGCTACAATATGGAAGAAACTCCATTCACAAGTAAAACGTATGATGCAGGTAGTCCTTTGGAAAGGACAACCAACAGATATAACTATGCTCCAGGGTACAATAGCACTCCTGACACTCGTTTAAATGTTAATCAAACTCCTTCAGACTTTGCTAAATTCTTTGCTCGGCATGAACTTGTCAGTAAGGGTCTCACAAAATTTGATGACCGTCCTGAAAGCTATCGAGCCTGGCGATCGTCATTCCGGAGTGCAGTTAGAGACCTAGACCTGTCAGCCAATGAGGAGATAGACCTTTTAGTTAAGTGGCTTGGAAGTGAATCAGCTGTATGGAGGACTATTTCGGACAAAATTAAATAAATAAATAAATGCGCAAATAAATTAAAGTTCTGTGAAATGTGAGCATAAATAAATAAATGTATCATGAAATGAAGCCTTAATAAATAAATTTGCCATGAAATGAGAGCATAAATAAATAAATGTGTCACGAAATATGTTTTTTGTTGCTTATTTATTTATTTCATTTTGTCCGTAACATTCCTCCAAACCATCATGAAATACGACTTGAAATAAAACTGTCACTTTCACTCGTCAAAGTTGAGAGGGTGGGCTCTAACACACCCTCTAGTTATTGATTTGTTGAGTGTTACCTTCAGCCTAGAGTAATGGAACTATGAGCCATATGATTCTCAAGGTACCAAAGCGCATGCTTAAAGTTGTGCTTGTGAGTGTCCATGGCGAATATGACTGCTACAAAAAGTTGCCCAGAGTTGCTACGTGAAGCGGCAGTTTTAATTCAGGAAGCTCTAACCTCTTCATCCCCTCAGGAATCAGCACATGAGGTTTCAGCTGTAAGTGCCCCACTTGATAGCCGAAGACCTACCCCCACTTTGTCGAGTACTCACTCTACTCCTGTTCAAGATATACTACTGTATTTTAGGTGGCTGTGCTAATAGCGCTGTAAATTTGCAATAGTTATTTGTCTGCAAAATACAAACCTGCCTACAAGTAAACAGAAAGACCTGACGGTAGCCACATCACAAACGAAATATCAGTTGCTGAATACTGAAGAGCTATTAAATCTAACAGAAATATTTTGTGAATGTCGCACAATAGTTGAGTTGGAGCCATCATTTTATAAACATACTCGCCTCTTTATATTCACTTTGTTACACTAGCCAGGTTTCCATCCAAGGGGTTTTTGCGAAAAAATATTTAGCGCTTCAAATTTTTTTTACCGATATAGCCGATGGAAATGCTAATTATCGATAAAATGTTGTACATGTCGACATAATATTTTTCCGTTTAACTTTAGCGCATAAATTCTACATCGATACTTCAGATGTCGCAAAAACTACATTGGAAACAGTTTTTGTCGGAAAAAAGGGCTTTAACGCAAATAAATGTGTCACATTTTCATCACGTGCAATCAAAACGAGAATGGCGGAGCGGTTCGCATGGTCTGATGAAGAGAGTTTTTTTTTTTTTGATTAAACGTCGTTATTTTGTATTAATTCAAATTTCAGTTTTAATTAAAAACCTTAAGGGAAGCAGGTTAATTCAGTTGTTATCGCACTGTGAAGGGATGTTGAAAGGTAGGCTCACCTGTACAGATCCGATGCTGCAAACACAGCTGCATCATGGGCACTTCCAGGAGTGCCAACGCAAATGTCTCGTATCATGCACCTGTCATCAACAAGGGCCTGGAGAACAATAGATAGCCACCCTTTGCGATTAATGTAATCGCGGTAGCCTTCCGTCGGGGGAAGAATAGGCACAAGCGTGCCATCCAGCGCACCGTAAATCTGTGGCACAAGATGCACCAAGGAATTGCGGTATGCAATTTCATTGGCCTCCGCTTCAGTCGGAAGTCTGATATAACGCCGCATTCATTTTTCTTTAATAGCGGTGCACACAGCATATACACATCGATGGACGGTAGTTTTACTAACCCCGAAAGTTTCTCCAACTACTCTATACTCGGCGCAGGTTGCCAGCTTGTAAAGGGCGATGGCAATCCGCTTTTGGGTTGGAACCAGTGGTCGGTGGCAACCTGTGATGGGCGCAACATCAGGACTGATGAATCCACACAACATCTCAAACATCGGCCGTGTCATTATAAAATGTTGCAGCCAGAGATTTTCTGTTAAGTCTCTCCACCACCTCCTCCCAGAAGGTCTTATTCCGTCGTCTCTCCCATACCCGTGGGTTTCGTCGCACTGGGGTACTTTCTTCGAGCTCTAGGGCTATCAGACAAGCAACTGCTTCATTCTGCTGTCGTCTTCGGATATTATGTACAATTCCAATTATTTGTGAAACTGAAATAACAGTAAACTGGCAAATTTCAAAAAACTGTCTGAATAATCTCTCCATTTCTTTGTTTCTTTGTTTAGTGGAGGGGTGTAACGTGGAAAACAAAAGGTAGATAATTTGCGACATATGTATGGAAACGGCTCAAGGGCAGATTTTTTTCGCGATACAACAAAAGTTATGCGACAGTTCGTTTTGGGGGGGATGACGTCGTCACGCACACCATTTTATCGATAAAAAGCCAGTTTGATGGAAACAGGCTGGAGACAGCAAATTTCGCACATTTTTTTACGTATATTCTGTTTGTCGATAACAAAACCTCGCAAAAAACTGGATGGAAACTTAATGAGTATAATTGAACAGTGGTTATCTTAAAATGCAGTTTTCACCTACTGTCAAGTGATTTTGGTAGACTGAGAATGCAGAAATTAATTTGATGCAAAGGATGTGGAGGAAACAAAACAGGTTTATGTGCATTTTTAGGATAATAAACTTTAATATGAACAGTTGTTTTTCTTCTCACTTAACGGTATGTTATACACATATATTGTTGCAAGTGTTTGTTTTAGTACATTCAGTAACCCACAGCAGAAAGACTGTGGAAACAATTTTGAGTTAATTTTTCATGCTATTAAATAGCTTTCCGTTACTAATTTCCTATGTTGTTATGCATGTATTTTTCCTTGATTTCTCAATATGTGACTGTATTTCATTTTTTACTTTTTTCTTAATTATTTTTCTATGTTTACCAATATGTTCTATTTTCTTATATCACATTGTTTATATTTTTCATGTAATTGTATTTTTAATTTTTTATTCTATGTAATTGTTAGTCTACTACCTTTGCCTTTTTCTGCTTTTTCTACCACTTTTTATATATAAAAATTTGATTCATTTTCATTTCAGTTTGTATTCTTCATACAATTGGTTTCTGGGGTTTTTTTTGTTGTTGTTTTACCTGTTTTTCCCCCCCTTTTCGTAATTAAACAACACCTTTCTTTGTTTTTCACCACCCCCCATAATTACTGTTTAAAGTAGGTTTTAAACATTTATTTATACTCTGTCTCTCTCTTTCTCTAAGACCTGTGGTTCCTTGCAGTTTAGTGAGCATATTTTTTATACAGTGTTTCCTGGTATCCTGATTCAGTTTTACCCTTCTGTAGTTATTTGTAGTATGTTGCTACTTCTAGCTTTCCTAAACAATCCTCAAAACATGGTGCCCACATTCCAGAAAGGATGATTCTCCTCTACATTTAACTGGGCTTTCAGTGTTGCAGTGAAAGAAATACAGTGATGAGCACATTTATTGAACACATTCAATTTTATCTTGTTAAAAACTATATTGCTGCATGTCAAAAATTAAATGTGTTGCTTCTTTTAATTAACAGCAGAGGTAGCACGGCTATTTGCCCCGTATGGGGGCTCAAACAACCCAAGGAGGCAATTTAGGTCTACTAGAAGGATGCCTTCTCCAAGCCTAGTACATCACATAATGTACACACATAATTTCTGTTGTCTAAGTGACCAGACTTCTACCAAAATACCAAGTGTGTTTGTCAAAGCAAGCCTTGCTGCCTCTGGACTTGGAGAAAAGAGGATCTCCTTCACAGGTATGTAATATTATTAGACCACAAATAAGTAGCCCAGTTAACATAATGTAAAGTATGGAAGGAGAGAAATAATTTTGGTTTTGCAGAATAATGTCAGCAGTGTGAAAAGATCATAAATGTGAAATTACATGGTTAAGTAAAATGTGTGATATTTAATTCAAACTGGAACGTCGGTCTTCTTGCATTCTTCCATTTCTCTGCAACAATTCTCTCTCTGAAATATGTGATATCTTCGGCAGAATCCATTTCATCGGCAGTAGTAAGCATTTTTCTAATTAATTCTTGTGCTATCTCGTTTACTTCCATCTCACACACAGCCATGTTGAATTAGGCATAGCCAATCTACAGAAGTCGATTAACCAATCAATAACTAGAGGGTGTGTTAGAGCCCACCCTCTCAACTTTAACGAGTGAAAGTGACAGTTTTATTTCAAGTCGTATTTCATGATGGTTTGGAGGAATGTTACGGACAAAATGAAATAAATAAATAAGCAATAAAAAACATATTTCGTGACACATTTATTTATTTATGCTCTCATTTCATGGCACATTTATTTATTAAGGCTTCATTTCATGATACATTTATTTATTTATGCTCACATTTCACAGAACTTTAATTTATTTGCGCATTTATTTATTTATTTAATTTTGTCCGAAATAGTCCTCCATACAGCTGAGCATGCAAAATGCATCAGAATGATAATCATAAATTACCCAGCTAGGGGACTGAAAATGGTCTGGGCAAGGCTGGAGGAATGTTACGGCTCACCAGAGATGATTGAAAACGCACTCTTCCAACGAATTCATGACTTTCCAAAAATATCCAAGAAAAATTACCAGAAACTTAGAGAATTAGGTGATATGTTGATGGAACTCCAGATTGCCAAGACTGAAGGGGATTTGCAGGGTCTCACATTTTTAGACACTGCATATGGCGTCAACTCAATTGTGCAAAAACTGCCATACAACCTACAAGAGATGTGGGCAGCAAGAGGATTCAAGTATAAACAGCAATACAGAGTCTCCTTCCCCCCGTTTTCCTTTTTTGTGGACTTTATTTGTGAACAAGCAAAGGCTAAGAATGACCATAGCTTTGTTTTAGGGTTATCTAATATTGCTTGCCCCAAATCTGAGAAGTCTTCTACCTCACACACTTACCGGAGCACAACTGTAGCAGCCCACAAAACGAATATAGCCTCCTCTGAGTCATTATGCAAAGTCTCTATGTCTAGTTCGGCAGATGAAGATGAAAGGTCCAAGGTAAAGGACCCAAGTAGACAATGCCCTATACACAGGAAACCTCATCCGCTCCAGAAATGCCGTGCCTTTCGGGAAAAGTCCTTGGAAGACCGTAAGACCTTTCTCAAGATCAACAATATATGCTTTAAGTGTTGCTCTTCAACATCCCATCTTGCAAAGAACTGTAAGGCCAGTGTGAAATGCTCAGAGTGCGACAGTGACAGTCATAATACAGCTTTGCACCCTGGCCCAGCACCGTGGACTGCACAAGATAGAAACCAGGTCAGAGAGCATGGCGGGGAGGACCAAAATGCTGCACCCCAACCAGAGGTAAATACTCACTGTACTGATGTTTGTAGAGAGGGTACTAAAGGCAGATCTTGTTCTAAGATATGCCTTGTGAAAGTATACCCTGCAGGCCATCCAAGTGAAATGATAAGACTTTATGCTATCCTCGATGAACAAAGTAATAAGTCCCTAGCAAGCCCAACATTTTTCAGCCTTTTTAAAATAAAAGGCCCCTGTTCTCCTTACACTCTTAAAACCTGTGCAGGAGTAGTGGAGACAGCTGGAAGGAGAGCATCTGGTTATCAGATTGAGTCACTTGATGGACAGCTCTGCATGCCCCTGCCAACGCTGATCGAATGCAATCAGATTCCTGATAACAGATCAGAAATTCCCACACCAGAGGTAGCCCTTCATTATGCACATCTAAAACATCTAGCTTCCCAGATCCCTGAATTTGATCCACAGGCTCAGGTACTATTGCTCCTTGGGAGAGACATTATAAGGGTTCATAAAGTCAGAAAACAAGTAAATGGACCACACAATTCTCCTTATGCCCAGAAATTAGATCTAGGATGGGTCATAGTAGGTGACGTTTGCTTGGGAGATGTGCACAAGCCTTCAAGTGTTAGTACTCTGTTTACAAATACATTGGGAAATGGTCGTCCATCCCTTTTTCAGCCATGCCCTAATCGTCTCTCTGTGAAAGAAACTTACAACTCTACCAAACAACCCAGTCAGCTCCAGAGCCCTTACAATGTTTACTCACTCTGTGATGGGGATGAGAATCATTTAGGGTGCACAGTTTTCCTGAGGACAAAAGAGGACAACAAAATTGCTCCTTCTATTGAAGATACAGCCTTCCTAAAAATCATGAAGGCAGGACTGTTTAAGGATGCCTCAAACAGCTGGGTGGCTCCACTCCCTTTTAAACCTCAGAGACAATGTCTCCCTAATAACAGGGAGGAAGCCTTCAATCATTTCTGTTCACTCAGACGTGCATTCCAAAGGAAACCAGAGATGAAAGAGCACTTCTTTTCCTTTATGGAGAAAATATTTGAAAATAAGCGTACAGAGATTGCACCTAGTCTTAAAGAAAAAGAAGAACGTTGGTACCTTCCAATATTTTGGGTGTATCACCCACAGAAGCCGGGGAACATTCGAGTAGTGTTTGACTCCAGCTCTAAATACAGAGGAGTTTCTTTAAATGATGTCCTCCTTACTGGTCCAGACTTGAACAATAAACTTCTCGGGGTGCTTATCCGATTTCGCAAAGATTCTATCGCCTTTGTAGCCGATATTCAGCAAATGTTCCATTGTTTCCTTGTCAAAGAAGAAGACAGAAACTTCTTAAGGTTCTTCTGGTTTAAAGATAATAATCCCTCCGAAGGCATAATCGAATATCGAATGATAGTACATGTATTTGGGAACAGTCCTTCGCCTGCAATTGCAATTTATGGCCTCAATCAGTGTGCGCAGGAAGGTGAAGCACAATATGGAAAGGACGTTAAGCAATTTGTAGAGAGAGATTTTTATATGGACGATGGACTGAAGTCCTTGCTATCTGTCGAAGCTGCTGTTAGCTTGCTGAAAAGAACACAAGACATGCTTGCTTGTTCAAACCTTAGGTTGCACAAGATTGCTTCTAATAGTTTGGAGGTTATTAAGGCCTTTCCATCCAGAGACTATGCAAGCAACCTGAAGGATTTAGACCTAGGAGCAGACACATTGCCAATACAGCGCAGTCTTGGTCTGATCTGGAATTTAAAAACTGACACCTTTGAATTTAAAGTCAACAATGAGGAGAAACCCTTTACTCGCCGAGGTGTTTTGTCTACCATCAATAGTTTATACGACCCCCTAGGGTTTGCTGCTCCAGTCACTATTCGGGGCAAAGCAATACTCCGGGAACTGACTACAGAGTCAAGTGATTGGGACTGTCCACTGTCTCCAGACAAAGAAAGCTTGTGGGAGGGGTGGAGAAACTCTCTGAAAGCTCTGTCAGACCTCCAAGTCCCACGCTCATATTCCTTTATTCCCCAAGAGGAAGTACAAACTAGGAAACTCTGTGTCTTCTCTGATGCTTCCATTAATTCAATAGCTGCTGTAGCATACATTAAAACCGTAAACCTTAAGGGACAATGTAACATTGGGTTTGTTATGGGAAAAGCAAAGTTAGCTCCATGTCCTGAGGTCACTGTACCAAGACTAGAGCTCTGTGCTGCAGTGTTAGCAGTAGAAATGGCAGAGCTCATTTCATCAGAAATAGATGTTGAACTTGAAGAGACTGAATTTTACACAGACAGCAAGGTAGTGTTAGGCTACATTCACAATGAGACAAGGAGATTCTATGTATATGTTAATAACAGGGTTTTACGGATTCGGAAGTCCACACATCCAAAGCAGTGGCATTATGTACCTACTGACAAACCCAGCTGACCACGCCACAAGAACAGTCTCAGCTAGTCGGTTGAAAGATACCACTTGGCTTACTGGACCTGCTTCATTGGCAAAAGTGGAGCAATACACTGCAATGCGTGAAACATTTGAGCTAGTCGACCCGGGCTCTGATATGGAAATCCGCCCTGAGGTATCAGTATTCAATACCACCACCTCAACTCAGACTCTCGGGTCACATCGTTTTGAAAAATTCTCAACTTGGAAATCCTTGGTCCGTGCTGTTGCCAGTCTTCTTCATATTGTTCAGCTCTTCAAAGCTTCTGCTGCAGGTAAGAGCAGCTGTAAGGGATGGCATTACTGTAAGAGAGCACACACAGTACAAGAGCTTAAACAGTCAAGGGATATTATCATCCGCACTGTACAGCAAGAGACGTATGCTAAAGAGTTGCAGTGTCTCAGAAACGGAGAAGCCATTCCCAAATTCAGTGCTCTGAGAAAACTCGATCCTTTCATAGATGAGAAAGCGATGCTCAGAGTCGGAGGTCGTATTAAGGAAGCCAAGTTTTCTCTTGAAGAAAAGAACCCTCTTTTAATCCCTGGAAGTCATCACATTGCTCCTTTGTTAGTGTACCATTACCATGAGCAGACTAAACATCAAGGGCGTCTGTTTACAGAGGGAGCTCTACGTGTTGCTGGTATATGGATCATAGGTGCAAAAAGAGTTATAAGTGGCATCATATTTAAATGTGTCATCTGCAAAAAACTTCGTGGAGTTTTCCAGACTCAGAAGATGGCTGACTTACCTTCTGACCGGCTTAGTATGGAACCTCCCTTTTCTAATGTAGGGCTCGATGTATTTGGTCCTTGGGTTGTTGCCTCACGTCATACTAGAGGAGGTCTGGTGAACAGCAAACGCTGGGCAGTCATATTTACTTGTATGAGTATCAGGGCTGTCCACATAGAGGTGGTTGAATCCATGGACACCTCAAGCTTCATTAATGCTTTCCGGCGGTTCATATCTGTTAGGGGCCCAGTTAAAAGAATCCGCTCTGATAGAGGGACTAATTTTATTGGAGCTTGTAAAGAGCTAAGAATTGCATCAAACCTCGACATTGACTGCATTGAGAGATACTTGTCTGAGCAAGGTTGTACCTGGACATTTAACCCTCCACATTCTTCACACATGGGAGGAGTGTGGGAGCGCATGATAGGTATAGCCCAGAGAATACTCGATTCCATATTTTTACAAGCAGGGACGACAAGACTCACTCATGATTCTCTTGTAACTTTCATGGCTGAAGTAATGACTATTATGAATGCCAGACCCTTGACATTAATGTCTGATGACCCAGAGGATCCACAGCCTCTAACTCCTTCCACACTGCTCACCCAAAAGATCGGCCTGATTGAGGCTCCTCCTGGTGACTTCAACACGAAAGACTTGTACAAGCGCCATTGGAGACAAGTGCAGTGTTTGGCTAATGTCTTTTGGGACAAATGGAGGAAACAGTACCTCTCCACTCTGCAGCCGCGCAGTAAATGGCAATCTGGAAGGCCAAACCTAAAAACTGGAGATGTGGTTCTAGTGCGGGATTGTCAATCCAAAAGGAATGATTGGCCTCTTGGACTGGTAACTAAAGTGTGTCCTAGTGAGGATGGTAGAGTTCGTAAAGTGGAGGTTAAGGTTTGTAGAGATAATGAGACCAAGCATTACAATAGGACTATATCTGAACTTGTTCTTCTTATTTCGTCATAGTTGTTAAGGATGATATCTTCAATATCAGGCGGGGAGTGTCATGTTTGTTGGGAAGGGTAAAGTGCTCAATTATTGACCATTTCAATTGGTAGGCGGTTGTTGTGTTCATATATGCATGCTTGTAACATTTGTCCTTCCTGAGCCGCCTTAGAGTGGGGCGTTCCCAGTGTAAGTAATGTATCTGCCACAAACACATATAGTGAAGTTCATCCTGCCTGTTTAGTCCTATGGTAGCATAGCCGGTAAGTTTATATTTGCAAAATGTTACCGTTCTGTACTGCTACTTGTAGTTTAAAGCTGTTATCAAACCTTTGTTATTTGCATTCTGAATATTATATTTCTTCACTTGTAGTTTCACACCTGCTCTTTATTAATAAACTGGAGATTTGTACACATCGTGTCAAGTCAGTCTTCGGGTCGTCATATTGATGAAGGGAGGAGTTTAGCTGCCTGAATATCTATTACCACGTAATAGTGAGATCAGAACAATATCATTACAGCTTGTTGAAAAAGTGCAGTCCTGAAAATTGATTAAATGAAAAGCAGTTGTCCCATGTATACCTGCATGCCTTTGATATGCCATCGAACAAAGCAAAGCAAGTTTGAAAAGAGATATTGTAAAATGGCTTGGACACCTTTCTTGGTAGCCATAGACAAAATCATAAATATGAGAGTGATGAATGAGAGCGATTTTTCAAACTAGCTGTTTTCTTTAACTAGTATCTTATGTCTCTAATCAAACAATCAGTCATTCAGCTGTATGGTATCATCATGTGTCCCACACTTAACATGGGCCAGAGAAAGTAAAGGAGAGAATTGTCTGAGGAGATGTGAAAGAAAATTATACATAAGTATGTTAAAGGGAAAGACTATAAGATGTGGCAAAGGCGCTTTATTGGCGCCGACCCGACACAGACTGACACCAGAGGCACGGGTAAAATAGATAGATAGATAGATAGATAGATAGATAGATAGATAGATAGATAGATAGATAGATAGATAGATAGATAGATAGATAGATAGATAGATAGATAGATAGATAGATAGATACTTTATTAATCCCAGGGGGAAATTCACATATTCCAGCAGCAAAAATATTAAATTAAAGAGTAATAAAAAAAAAAATGCAGATAAAAAAACAGACAATAACTTGAATAATGTTCAACGTTTACCCCCTCTGGTGGAATTGAAGAGTCGCATAGTTTGGGGGAGGAATGATCTTCTCAGTCTGTCAGTGGAGCAGGACAGTGACAGCAGTCTGTCACTGAAACTGCTCCTCTGTCTGGAGATGACACTGTTTAATGGATGTAGTGGATTCTCCATAATTGATAGGAGCCTGCTGAGTGCCCGTTGCTCTGCTACGGATGTCAGACCGTCCAGCTCTATGCCAACAATAGAGCCTGCCTTCCTCACCAGTTTGTCCAGGCGTGAGGCATCCTTCTTCTTAATGCTGCCTCCCCAGCACACCACTGCGTAGAAGAGGGCACTCGCCACAACCATCTGATAGAACATCTGCAGCATCTTACTGCAGATGTTGAAGGATGCCAGTCTTCTAAGGAAGTACAGGCGGCTCTGTCCTTTCTTGCACAGAGAATCAGTATTGGCAGTCCAGTCTAATTTATCGTCCAGCTGCACTCCTAGGTATTTATAGGTCTGCACCCTCTGCACACAGTCACCTCTGATGATCACGGGGTCCATGAGGGGCCTGGGTCTCCTAAAATCCACCACCAGTTCCTTGGTTTTGCTGGTGTTCAGTTGTAGGTGGTTTAAGTCGCACCATTTAACAAAGTCTTTGATGAGGTTTCTATACTCCTCCTCCTGCCCACTCCTGATGCAGCCCACGATAGCAGTGTCGTCAGCAAACTTTTGCACGTGGCAGGACTCTGAGTTATATTGGAAGTCCGATGTATATAGGCTGAATAGGACCGGAGAAAGTACAGTCCCCTGCGGCGCTCCTGTGTTGCTGACCACAATGTCAGATCTGCAATTCCCGAGACGCACATACTGAGGTCTGTTTGTAAGATAGTCCACGATCCATGCCACCAGGTATGACTCTACTCCCATCTCTGTCAGCTTGTCCCTAAGGAGCAGAGGTTGGATGGTGTTGAAGGCACTAGAGAAGTCTAGAAACATAATTCTTACAGCACCACTGCCTCTGTCCAAGTGGGAGAGGGATCGATGTAGCATATAGATGATGGCATCTTCCGCTCCCACCTTCTCCTGGTATGCGAACTGCAGAGGGTCGAGGGCGTGTTGGACCTGTGGCCTCAGGTGGTGAAGCAGCAGCCGCTCCATGGTCTTCATCACATGTGATGTTAGAGCGACAGGCCTGAAGTCATTCAGCTCACCAGGATATGATACCTTTGGGACTGGGGTGATGCAAGATGTTTTCCAAAGCCTCGGGACTTTCCCCTGTTCCAGGCTCAGGTTGAAGATGCGCTGTAGAGGACCCCCCAGCTCTGATGCACAGACCTTCAGCAGTCGTGGCGATACTCCATCTGGACCTGCTGCTTTGCTGGCACGAAGTTTCCTCAGCTCTCTGCTCACTTGCGCTGCTGTAATTGTGGGTGGGGATGTCTCTCCTATGTTGGTATCAGCAGAAGGATGTGTAGAGAGTGCAGTAATCCGAGGTGAGAGTGGGTTAGGGTGGTCAAACCTGTTAAAGAAGATGTTCATTTCGTTTGCTCTCTTCACGCCTCTCTCGATGGTGGCACCCTGCTTCGAGCTGCAGCCAGTGATGATCTTCATCCCATCCCACACTTCCTTCATGCTGTTATTCTGCAACTTCTGCTCCAGCTTTCTCCTGTACTGCTCCTTCGCCGCCCTGAGCTGGACTCGGAGTTCCTTCTGCACGCACTTGAGCTCATGCTGATCACCGTCTTTAAAGGCCCTTTTCTTCTGGTTCAAAAGGCCCTTGATGTCACTTGTAATCCATGGCTTGTTGTTAGCATAGCAGCGTACTGTTCTTACTGGAACTAAAGTGTCCATACAGAAGTTGATGTAGTCAGTAGTGCAGTCAACAACCTCCTCAATGTTCTCACTATGTGATCCCTGCAGGATATCCCAGTCTGTAGTTCCAAAACATTGTCTCAGAGTATTCTCAGCCTCCGGGGTCCACTTCCTGAATGATCGTTTGGTTACAGGTAGGACTCTCACTTTTGGTTTGTAGTGAGGCTGAAGCAGAACCAGGTTATGATCTCCTTTCCCAAGCGCAGGCAGCGGGGTGGCACTGTATGCGTCTTTAACGTTTGCATACAGTAAATCAATAGTCTTATTTCCCCGGGTGTTACAGTCCACATACTGGGAGAATGCAGGTAATGTTTTGTCCAGCGTCACATGGTTAAAGTCTCCAGCGATTAGCACAAGTGCCTCGGGGTGCTGCGTTTGTAACTTAGCAACAGCAGAATGGATGATGTCACTCGCTATCTCCACGTCCGCCCGAGGAGGTATGTACACGATGACAACAATGACGTGTCCAAACTCTCTGGGCAAGTAATAGGGACGCAGACTTATGGCCAACAGTTCGATGTCCCTGCAGCAAGTGGAGATTTTGACTTTAACATGTCCAGAGTTACACCACCGTGTATTAACATAGAGAGCGAGTCCTCCTCCTTTGTGCTTCCCACAGGTACTTGCGTCTCTGTCCGCTCTAACGGTGCTAAACCCGGGTAGCTCCACATTAGCATCTGGGATGGTGTTAGTTAGCCACGTTTCGCAGAAACACAACAAACTGCATTCTCTGTAAGTTCTGACATTTTTCACCAGCGCAGCCAGTTCGTCGATCTTATTTGAGATTGAGTTTACATTCCCCAGAATAACAGAAGGCACCGAAGGCTTAAAACGCCACTTTCTCGCAAGCTGCTTCATTTTAAGCTTAGTGCCGGCTCTGCTGCCACGATACCGCCTTCTTACCTCGTCGGGTAAATATGGAACCACACCGGCACTGGCATTTGTTCTCAGCGCCCGAAGTTGAGTACTTGAATAGGTGAGTCTCGGCGTGTAAAAATCCATGCCCATGTTGTAAAAGTAAGTGTGTCCAGGGAACGAATCCACATAAAATAAAGTGGTAGGAGTGATCAATAAATAAAAATAGAAAAATAAAAGTAGAAAAATACACATATATATACAGTCATACACGGAGCTGCTGAAAAGGCTGCCACTCTCGGCGGCGCCGGATGTCAATATCAAACTATTTATTTTTTCTTCAGCCGTGGGGCACGTCTTCCTCGTGTTCCACAGGCCCTACACAGTCCCCAAAACACACAAAAAAAAATCATCCCAAATCACACTCTTTGTCTTCCTCCACTACTCCTCCCAGGCAGCTTCGTCCTTCTCCTCCCAACTCTGGCGCCCTGAGTAGTGGCTGCAGGCTCCTCTTATAGCCCACCCGGAAGTGCTGCAAGTGCTCGTTGACCTACTTCTGGCTGCACTTCCAGGTGTGGCTGCTGTCCCGCCCAGACGGGCTCGTTAAGCCATGCAGCTCTATGCAGCTCTCCCTGGCAGGCCACGGAGCCCAACCAAGATGAGCTCCGATGTTCCATGAAAGTGGCCCCGACGCAACTCGGGGGCTGCCAACAATGGTTCCGAGGGACGTAGCGTGGCTCTCATGGCTGCTCCCCCGGATCTAGTGACAAAGGGGCGTCCCAGCTGGGCATGGGCCCTGGCCATCCGCCACAAAGACTATCACCAAGCAGTTTAATGTTGCTGTGACAACAACTGGAAATATTATTAAGAAGTTTAAGGTTCACAGAACTATAGCCAACCTCCCTGGACATGGCCAAAGGAGGAAAACTGCCCCCAGAATGGGCATAAGGATAGTGAGAATGGTAGACAAAAAGCCATGGATAACTTCCAAAGAGGTACAAGCTGAACTCCAGGATCAAGGTCCATCAGTGTCTTATTGCACCATCTGTCACTTTGGACAGTGGACATTGGAAGAAGATCCAGGAGGACTGAGTAGAATTTGCCAATTGACAAACCACAGTGCTGCTGGGAGAATGTACTTTGGACAGATGAGACAAAACTGGAGCTTTGTTGGCCAAGTCATGTCATCTCTATATTCACAGACAAAAAAAATGAAGCTTTCAAAGAAAAAAACACCATACCTACTGTGAATTGCTTGTTTGTAGTGATTGCCACCCAAGGTTGTGCACCAAAATTTTAGGTTAAAGTTCCCAACATTTTTGTCCACACTATTTTCAATCAAAACTCTAAAACAAAGTCTGATTTTTGCTGAATACAGAATAAAAATGATGAGTGCCAATTACTTTTGTCAAACAATTATGGGTTCTACTTTTTTGTAGAGGAATACCAACAAATTTGTCAAAGTCTGCTTATGTTACATACATAATAAAGACATTGAAAAATGTTTTCTATGTTTTCTGTTACTCGATTATGTTTACCTCTTTTGTAAGTCGCTTTGGATAAAAATGTCTGTCAAGCAAATGTAAATGTATTTCATATACTGAACTACACTGTTCCATGTCCAGGTATTAAATAAAAAATGATTTTAGTTTCAATAGACCTGTCTTGGCATGTCAAGCATAAGCATCATCAATATCTCTGAGTCTCTTTAAAACTCATAATTTTTCTGTTTTATTAGTCTTGTCTAACCATTACAGATTGTACTCCTCACCTTCGAATATGGATTACACCAAATTAAAGAAATAATGTTTGGAGACTGCAGTAGAGTGCTGACATCAAAACAGGGATCACAGACAAAACAGTTGGCTCAACTGATTGTAAGAGGGCATTGTGATAAAAACACAGACCAGACATCATAAAAAGGTTTGGGGCAGCCACCCATATAATATCCCTGGCTGCAAAAAGTTTTTTAAGTTGACAGCGATGTTCGCAATACTGAGTCCAAAACAGAACTGATTCCTTGGTGGTAAAATGGAGGCTTTAAAGGCCCATATAGGAAGTGACGTCATCGAGGGGGACGGACCCGGAAGTGGCGTCACCAAGGGCCCCAGACCCAGAAGTGATGACATCGAGGGTGCTGGACCCAGAAGTGACGTCATCGAGGGAGCCGGAACCTGGCATGATTTTTAAGGAACGGTCTGCAGGGAACTGAGAAAGACAGTTAGTGCACCCCGCCGCCCCCTGGTCAGATGTGATATTACCATTACTTAAGCCCTTCAGCTGCCTCCTACTCACACGTGTGTGACAAGGCCCTCCCTTAGCCCAGACCCATCGGGTTGGGCAACCTGCACCGAGAGGTCGTGAGCACGAGAGAGAGCATCAGCGTTGGTATGGAGAGAGCCCTTACGATAAATGAGCAAAAACTTATAAGGTTGTATGTCAAGAAACCACCTAGTGACCCATGGATTCGAATCTTTGTGAAGGACCATCCACTGTAAAGAAGCATGATCCGACACAAGAGTGAACTGTCGGCCCAAGAGGTAGTACCTCAACCGCGTAATTGTTTATTTAATCGCCAGGGCTTCCCTTTCCACCGCCACATACCTGGTCTCTCGATCCAGCAGTTTCCAGCTCAAGTACATGATGGGGTGTTCAAAATCATCGACACTTTGGCTCTACACGGCACCAAGGCCTGTGTCCAAAGCGTCCGTCTGGAGAATGAACGGGAGAGAAAAATTAGGAGCTATTAATACAGGTGCTGAAGTAGAAGCTTGTTTTAAATCACAGAACGCAGTTTCCGTCTTGTCAGTCCATACCACGTTGTTAGGAGCTCTTTTCTTCATCAAATCAGTCAAGGGCACCGCTCTCTCAGAGAACTGAGATACAAACTGGCGGTAGTACCCGGCCAATCCGAGAAATGCTTGGACTTGCCACTTGGCCATGCCATTTCAAAATGGCATCTATCTTTGAATACTGTGGTTTCATGGTGCCCCGACCCACCAGGTAGCCCAAATATTTAGCTTCTTTCAGTCCAAAGAAACATTTCTTTGGATTGATTCCGAGCCCAGCTTCTCCTAATGTCCGCAAAACGACTCTGACCTGCTGTACATGCTCCTTCCATGTGCTGGAATAGATGACGACGTCATCCAGATAGGTAGCACTATACGCATTATGGGGATGAAGCACTTTGTCCACCAGACGCTGGAAAGTCGCAGGAGCCCCGTGTAACCCAAATGGAAGGACACGATACTGCCAGTGTCCGCTAGGGGTGCTAAATGCTGTCTTCACCTTTGCGGATTCCGTTAAAGGAATCTGCTAGTAACCCTTTGTCATGTCAAGTATGGTCAAGAACCTTGCTTGGCCCAGCCTTTCGAGGAGGTCGTCCACGCGAGGCATGGGATAAGCATCAAATTGGGAGACTTGGTTAAGCCAACAGAAGTCATTGCAAAACTTCCAACTGCCATCAGGTTTCCTAACCAAGACAATTGGACTGGACCAAGGACTAAAACTTTCCTCTAGATAGATAGATAAATACTTTATTAATCCCAAGGGGAAATTCACATACTCCAGCAGCAGCATACTGATAAAGAACAATATTAAATTAAAGAGTGATAACAATGCCAATAACAATGTAGGTATACAGACAGACAATAACTTTGTATAATTTTAACGTTTATCCCCCCGGGTGGAATTGAAGGGTCACATAGTAACTATCACTCTACCACTCCTAGTTCCAGCATTCGCTTGATTTCCAGCTCCACTTCTACTTTCTTTGCCTCCGGGAGTCTATAGGGGCGCTCCCGGATGATAACCCCAGGATCTGTCAATATGTCATGCGCAATTAGAGAGCTCCTTCCGGGTTTCTCACTCACCACCTCTGGAACAGACAGGATAGCTGACTCCAGCTCCCGTTTCTGTCTGAAAGTTAATTCCTTGCCGAAATTAAGGGTGTCTATTAGAGCAAAGAATGAGCATGGCTGAGCGGAGGAGGGATCGGGATCCCTGTCCTTCCACGGCTTCAGCAAGTTTACATGATAAATTCGCTCGCTTGGTTGATGATTGGGTTGTTTCACCAAATAGTCGACCAGCCCTTTCCTCTCCTTAATTTCATAAGGGCCTTGCCAATGGGTGAGTAATTTGGAATGGGAGGTGGGAACCAATACCATGACACGATCTCCTGGATGGAATTATCAGAGCATCGTGCCACGGTCATAATAATGGGCCTATGTTGCTTACACCTTTTCAATATGACTTTTTATAATAGGTCGAATATTTCCAAATCTATCGCTTAATTGCGCAATATATTCCAATACATTTGTAGAGGGAAGAGCCTCTCCTTCCCAGCCTTCTTTCAAAATATCTTATATACCCCGGGGTTGTCGACCGTATAACAATTCAAAAGGTGAGAATCCCGTAGAGGCTTGTGGGACTTCCTGGTATGCAAACTGAATGAGAGGGAGGAGTTGATCCCAATTCCTCCCATCCACGCTGACCACCTTGCGAAGCATCTGCTTGAGAGTCTGGTTAAACCTCTCTACTAGACCGTCGGTTTGAGAATGATATACCGCGGTGTTTAAGTGCTTTATTTTCAGTAACTTGGCCATTTCCCTGAACTTTTCCAAGGTAAAAGGCGTCCCTTGGTCCGTTAAGACTTCTTTAGGGATGCCGCATTGCGCAAAGACCCCTACAAGTTCCCGCGCGATTGCTTTAGATGTAGCTGAGTGCAAAGGAACAGCTTCCGGGTATCGGGTCGCATAATCCACGAGGACTAATATATATTTGTGTCCTCGGGCTGAGGGATCTAAGGGTCCCACTATATCGACCCCATATTCTTTCAAAGGGAACGCCAATTAGGGGAAGGGGAACGAGAGGAGCATGGTCCCTCCTAGGAATTTGCCGTAGTTGACACTCTGGACAAGAAGTACAAAAACAGTGAACCTCCTTTTTAATTCCCAGCCAATAAAATCTGAGCTTGATCCACTCTAAGGTTTTTCCGGTGTCTAAATGGCCTCCAAGGAGGTGAGAATGTGCCTATTCACAAACCTGCCGCCAGAAAGTTTGTGGGATTAACAACAATTTCTGGACCTCCCCCTCATTCTCGGTGACCTGATATAATAAGTCATTCTCTATTACGAAGTGAGGTCCTTGTGGCATGGACTGATGCGTGCGTTGGCCATTAACGAGAACAACTGTGTTTTTTGCAAATTTAAGGGAGTCATCATTCCATTGCTCCCTTTTAAAAGAAGCCGATGTTTCTCTAAACTGAAAATTAATTTGGGAGAGAAGATCCGGGTTGACCTCAAGGGGCGGAGACTTGTTCTGAGTCGTTGAGGCGTGTGTGGATGATGTTTCCACCTGCGACAGTCCCGGTCTCTCCGTCCTCCTCACAGGCTTCCATACCTTTCTCTGCCAGCTGAATACACAGCATGGAGACAGCTTGAGAGGAATCATCCTCATCTATAACTAGGCCCAAGTGTGGATCAGGAGTAGCCTCTAGCTCACCGCATTTATTATTAGACCAGTCCCATCCCAGAATTACTGGAAAAGGTGGATCAGGGAGGACCGCTACAGGGAATTTTTTTAGCGATCCTCCTTTAGAAATGAAAACTAGGGTGGATTTATAGGTACAGACTTCTCCGTGAATACATTTGATACTGGTCTTTACTTTTGTCCTTTGTCGCAGCAAGAAATATCGGCAATCAACAATGGAAATGTTGCTGCCGGAGTTGAACAATACGTTGAGTTTATAAACATTTATAACTACTTGTCCCATATGGGAAACCATCAAGGGATTAGCAAGGGTACACCAACCACTCTCTGTCCTCTGCCTGCATTCCACCTCGCTCCCGGATAGGTTATCCGCCAAGCGGCCCGGGGACTTCGGAACAGGCTCCAGTTTATGTGGAAGAGACTTATGGTGTAGGACATAATCTCGAGGGAATCCACTAGAGGACCGTTCTGCTCTCCCAGATTTCGAGGCTGATTTAGGTTGTTTTATGAGCCGTACCAGCTCTTCCATTGAATAGAATTCTCACCAGACCGGATGGGCAAAGTGATGGGAAAGCCCTTGTAAAAAAATAAAGCAGGCTATTTGCTGCACTGTTTGAAAGGGGGTTAATTCAAATGGCCTTAGCCATAATGACACCTGTTCCCATAGTGCCATAGCTTGCCCCCGAACTGATCCCTTAGGATCGAATTTCCAAGCTTTTATTCTCCCTGCCTGCTGGTATGGGGCTAACCCATTTTTAACTCCCCACCCAGAAACTCGGCCCCGATACTTTCCTACCTGGCTGAAGTTTAGGTCCTGTCCCGGTCTCTTCTGGGACAAAATCCTGCCGGCTACGCCACTGTGATAAAAAGGTATAATATACCTGGCTGCAAATGGTTTTTTAAGTTGACAGTGATGTTCGCAATACTGAGTCCAACACAGAACTTATTTCTTGGTGGTAAGATGGTGGCTTTAAAGGCCCATATAGGAAGTGACATCATCGAGGGGCCCAGACCCAGAAGTGTCGTCATCGAGGGGGCCGGACCCGGAAGTGATGTCATTGAGGGAGCTGGAACCTGGCAGGATTTCTCAGGAATGCTCTGCAGGGAACTGAGAAAGACAGCTAGTGCACCCCGCTGCCCCCTGGTTGGATGTGGTATTACCAATACTTAAGCCCTTCAGCTGCCTCCTACTCGCACGTGTGTGACAGCATGTTGAAAAAATCGATGTGCTTTGAAACAAAGAGAAATATTGTTTAAGTGAGTCTCATATGAATTGGAAAATGTCATCTGGCACTTATATATTCCTATAAAACAATTTATTTTCTTTCTAAACCTCTAACCTCAGGCTCACATATTATTTACTTCATCTATTTTGATTTGTTCAGTGTAATTTAAAAAATAAATACAAATATGAACATTTTCTCAGTTGCCACCTTCTACAGATCCCTCCAACCTTTAGCTGTGAACATCATCAAAACATGTGGAGTTACTAAATTGTTATAAAAGAAAGAATCAATTTCTCAGCCTTCTCAACCTCTTAGACTACTGTACAGATTTTCCTTATTACATTTCTTTTTTTCTCTTATTAGGGATGATTTAAATAACCACACAATAATAATAATAAAAAAAAAATTCACAAATTGACATAGCCCTAAATCCCTTGGCAGACAGTGTCCCATCAACAAGTAATATAACAGATGTTGCTCTGTTGTACGAATTTATCAGTATAATTACATGTAAATGTCCATCAAGAATGAAGCTCATATGAAAATAAGAACAACATACATTATCAAGCCAGTGTGGAATCAAATCAGTGTGCAACAGTTATGTGATGAAGTGTTAATAAATCTTCATACTACAAGACGTCACTTTGAAACTAGAAAAATAGTAGCAGATTTGAAGAGATTTCATGCCAAGGAGCTTGAGAAATAATGGAAAATTATTTTTCATTAGAATAAAAATTATGTTATGATTTTCTTACTTTATATGTGCATGGCTTAATCTGTAATAACTTTGTAAAAGTTCTGTTAAAAAGTTTGGTTCACACTTGGGAAAGTGTCAGATTTAAAGTATATACATAAGATACAAATCTCCAAAATATCTTAAAGTTGTACCTTATACTATATAAACTTGGCTTGCATCAAAATATAATTAACAACTTAAGCATATGCTGCCTTTGTGTGAGTTTATTGAAATCTCAACCTAGTCACAATCTATAGGTTGACAGACAGGTTGGACTGCTCTTGGAACACAAGAAAGGGCAGAATAGGCTCTTTTTCCTGAAGAGACTTTGTGTTTTTAATATGGGAAATGACATAAATTACATCTTCTATAAATCTGTATATGATTTTCTATGCTGTGGTGTGCTGGGTTCTTAACATCACTTCAAGAGAGGCCCACTGAATCAACAAGCTATTTAAAAGGACAGACTGAGTTATAGCACACACACTGGACCCCCTGGAGGAAGTAGTAAAGGCAATAATTAAATCAATACCAGAGCCATTATGTACAATCCTGTGCATCCTCTCTCTTACATTATCACTGAGTACTTTCTGCCAATGAGTTTTTCAGAAGAAGCATGTCAGGAAATGCTACTGGGGCTCCTTTATCCATCCATCCATTTTCCAACCCGCTGAATCCGAACACAGGGACACAGGGGTCTGCTGGAGCCAATCCCAGCCAACACAGGGCACAAGGCAGGAACCAATCCCGGGCAGGGTGCCAACCCACCACAGGACACACACAAACACACCCATACACTAAGCACACACTAGGGCCAATTTAGAATCGCCAATCCACCTAACCTGCATGTCTTTGGACTGTGGGAGGAAACTGGAGCGGCCGGAGGAAACCCACGCAGACACGGGGAGAACATGCAAACTCCACGCAGGGAGGACCCGGGAAGTGAACCCAGGTCCCCAGATCTCCCATCTGCGAGCCAGCAGCGCTACCCACTGAGCCACCGTGCCGCC
The DNA here is from genome assembly GCF_900747795.2 of Erpetoichthys calabaricus. Taxonomy (NCBI): domain Eukaryota; kingdom Metazoa; phylum Chordata; class Cladistia; order Polypteriformes; family Polypteridae; genus Erpetoichthys; species Erpetoichthys calabaricus. The sequence goes on from NC_041394.2 coordinate 166,129,475, forward strand.
GGGCTCCTTTATATCAACAGTAATATGTCTGCATAATGCCTCATTGTTTTTTAGTCATTCAGGTTTGTGTGAGACCAAAATGTGTTTATTTATTTATTCATGTGTTTCTTTGTTTAAATATAATCTATCTATCTATCTATCTATCTATCTATCTATCTATCTATCTATCTATCTATCTATCTATCTATCTGTGGATTTTGCATGATTTTCTCACGTTTCCACGGGTGTTCCACAGACATTTTCCTCCCATATTCCCAAAACACACATATAAGCCAAATCAGGCACTCCAAAATGACACTGTATACCGAAGCATGGATGGATGTGTGAGTGTACACTGCGGTGGACTGAAGCCTTATTTCAGATGTGATTTTATTTGTCCAATTCTATTGTGATGGGCTGGATATTTGTATTTACATCTTTGAAAATTATATGTTTATAGGATCATTGATGTCACGTGTATAGAGTTACAGTGAGATTCAAAAATGCATATGCTAATCAACATGCAATGTGTCATCACTCATGTCATCACTGATGAGTGTGTATAATTACATTGACTTGAAATTCATGTCTTCTTTACATCAAAAATAACACATAATTAACATTAAAATTTGCTTCATTTTGTTAATGCTTCAAAAACTGCACTTGCTCAGTGGGTGCGAAATACCATACTTCTCTTCTCCTTTGTTATTAATTACTAGTAAGTGTGACTCCAGATTTGGCCTAATGGACTAATGTATTTGTAGTGGTTGCAAAGTCGGCTTCTGGTGAGGCCCAAGGGCTCTGTCAATAATGTTTGAAATATAGTCTTTCTCAAGAAAATTGATTTGTGCCCTAAGCTCTTAATGGCAAGTTCTTTTAATTCTTGACAATATGAAGAACTGTAAAAATGGAGTTTATCATGTGCTAAGGATGAACTGTCAAGAGTGAGGTCTATTTCTGCTTGCCTGATGATCACATAGACAACATGAGAACATTGGCACCTTTGTTCTGGAGCATTTTTGTGGAGATTCCTACACTGAAGATGACTTACAGTATAAATTGAATTTGGAAATACAGTATATGCTACTATATTATAACATCCATCCATCATCCAACCTGCTCTATCCTAACTACAGGGTCACGGGGGTCTGCTGGAGCCAATCCCAGCAAACACAGGGCGCAAGGCAGGAAACAAACCCCGGGCAGGGCGCCAGCCCACCGCAGGGAGTGCACACACATGCACACACACACACACACACACAGCAAGCACACCAAGCACTCACTAGGGACAATTTAGAATCTCCAATGCACCTAACTTGCATGTCTTTGGACGGTGGGAGGAAACCGGAGTACCCGGAGGAAACCCATGCAGACACGGGGAGAACATGCAAACTCTATGCAGGGAGGACCTGGGAAACGAACCCAGGTCTCCGAACTGCGAGATATGAAACATATGAAATGCAGATTTTAGAGTTAGAAGGCAAAAAATAGTATCTGTGTATATGAAGGTGGAGTTTAACACAACACAACAAATGTAAGACGTTAATGCTGTGATGTGTTTCATGACTTAGGAATCAAAAAGCACACAGGTTTTGAAAATACTTTCAAAGTTGCCCTCTAGGGGGGAACTACCAAACCCTGTCTAGAAACTAATGGGAAAAAAAAAATCTTTATAAAATAAAAAGGTTTATTTACCAAAAGGATCTGCAATACACACAGCTCTGAACAGCACAAGGAATTGCCTGAAAAAGCAAGGCAATCCACAATGAACAAAGTCCCAATACAGAATACAAAACTGTAGTCAAGAAATAGAGCACAGGGCTGAAAAATGCATAGAATACAAAAACAATAGCAAAAGCAAGGCATCATAAACATAAGAAGCACACCACTCCCTAGCACATTTGTAATGAACATCCAGGATCTATGGTAGGCCCTCCCATAAATAGGATGGCTGTTCCTGGTGGTGACCAGCAGGTGTCTCATGGGACAAAACACATGGGACATAGCCTGGATCATTACCACTTACAAACAAACAAAAAAAAAATATATACATGATTAGAAGGACCCTTGCTCTTCTCTGCACATAGAAATGGATTAAATAGAGTTTTAACAATAAATTAATGTTACTTTATTAAATTTATTAAAATATTTCAACTAAAGTTTCTTTATTTATTACATTTTTAGTCTGTCCTGTCAGAGTCAAAATGTATAAATTGTCCCTCTGACTGATTCCTGAACATGCCAAATAAATCTGGCCATGCAAAAGGCAAGATGTGTGCAAATAAATGCCAGTAACCAAGAGTTTGTCCTTTAGGTTTGTTTCTAGTTAAAGCAAAGCAAACTCCTATAGGGAATTGCAGTCATTTACATTCAAAGGGATAGTCACTGGGGATCATTGGAATCTGAGTAATAAATACTTTTTCACCTTTTGCACACCCAGTTATTATTGAGGCCTCGATAATATTGGTTTGCAATGCAGTCACTCTCAAATGGGTACAGTTACATACTGTAGTTTCAGAGCATTTAGATTTTGTAACTTTATTGATGTACTTTAAGGAACACTACTTCTTCATGATCTAAAACAGAATCAATTCAATTTTTTTTTTTATCCCCATGTGGTTTGTCAATCATATACATATTTTATCAGCAGTATCATTTTTAGGCAATAGTATGGCTTTTTCACATAACCACAAATAAGTTTTTATGTAAATTTATAATATCCAGGTAAAAGTTTTCGGCAGCAATATTAAATTAATTTCATCCAGAGCGTATATTTTCCCCTGATTCTAGCAGACATTTTCCAGAATTTCATTGTAAACTTTTTTCTGATCGTTCACTAATCTAATGCAAATAATGCGATTGTATCCTCTGTCTGAGTGTTCGAGAATACAGAGAACACAAGATTGAATGAGCCACTCAACAAACCTGGTGTCCTCATATAGCTTGGGTGTGGTGGGGGAGTAGCAGGGCCAATGGTCCGCAAACCCACCACATTTGTGAAGTGGTGAGAACAGTTTAGTGAAAGTATATTTTACGCTGGTCAGTCTGGTTGCTTGATGACACATGGAGTGCATTCCAGCCCAATAATCCTGTTGGCTTCAGGTGTAGGCTAGCAGCTGCAGCCACAGTTTGCAGAGAGGCAGACATGGACATTTTCGTTTTAATACTTCTTATTAATAACTAATTATTTCTTCTTTACTTTGCATTACATTAAATAAGCATACATACTTCACTCGTTTCAAGTTCCTAACATATCTGTAAGTAGGCTAATTCAATATCCCCCCCATTCATGGTTCCTAGGGGACTTGAATTTCGATTTTTCCCGTCAAGATGATAGCATTACAAAGCCATGTGCCAAACTTCAAATTTATAACTCATTTGGAATTTGGTTTTCAAAACTCAACAAACATACTATGAATGATTTGATTCCAAACAAATTTACTATTTAGATTTACTATCCTATATGGAGATAAGGTACATCTTTAACATGTCACTACACTGAGACACTTTTTTTTACAGAATTTCTGACACAGCAAAGAGGCCTTAACTTGCCTATCTGCTGTACAGAGACAGGCCCATTGAAGCACAGAGACCCTCAGCTTTAGTGGAGAAAATCTTCCATACTTAAAGTAATACAAAATTGTGAATGTTTATCTGTCTGCAAGCATTTATTCATGTTATTTTTAATCACTTCCTGAAGGAAACTATCAATAGTTGATACTAAATGTACCCATTTGGCCTTCATTTTAAGTTATTCATTGAACTGCTTGCTTTTACTGTTTAAACCCCTAGACCAGGGGTAGGCAATGTCGGTCCTGGTGAGCCGCAGTGGCTACAGGTTTTCATTCCAACCCAATTGCTTAATTAGAAACCAATCATTGCCAATCTCAGACCTTATTTAATTTTATGGCTTGTTAGTCTGTGCAATGTAAGGCTCTTATATCGTAGATTTTTTTCCTTTCCAAGGATATCATCCAAATGATTTGAAGCCTAAAACAGATCATTTTCAGTCTGTCACATTTTTCTATTAAGTGTTTTATTAAATCAAACAGTGCATGATGAACACACACAGATGTAATTGGAAAAAAAATAGCTGGAGAACTGCTGGCTGCTTTGTCTTTTACATCTTATTGCTAATAAGGAGCAATTAAAACACTGAATGCAGCAGTTTAAGATTGAAATAAGCATTTAAGGTTGGAGAACCTTAACAAGCGAGACCACTAAAATGAAGCATCAAAATGTCACTTAAACAATGTGTGCTTCATCAGCAATAATTGAGTTCTCGTTAAGGAACTGGGTTGGAACAAAAACCTGCACATACTGTGGCTCTCCAGGACTGACATTGCCCACCCCTGCCCTAGACATTTAGTGGATATGAGTCCAGGGGGCCTGACTTTGGGGTTACATTATAGTTGCAAGATGGAGAGAGGGTGGTGGTCATGAGGGTCTCACTGTGATAAATCTGCTACTAAGTAACCAAATTTATTGTAAAACTGGGCATAAATGAGTGTGAAATTTTTGTTGCTTACTTTAATATTAAAACAATTATCTATTTTTGTGCCTTTGGTTTTTTGGTTTTTTGACCAATGAATGAAGGGAAGAGGCCTGTCTCAATTTAAAAGCACAATCCTGCGTGAAGGGGCTTCCTGTTTGTTGACTACTTTCATTTTCATTATGTAACAGTATTTCGGCAAAAAAAATAGCATTTTGCACATTGTGACTATACAACTGGATGACTTGACATGTGGATTATGCAACACGAGTAATGTGAGATTTTTTCATGGAATATCATTTGACCAGCGTTGGCCACTATTGGATTCTTTTCTGTCAGAAACATTATTATGTCAATTCTGCATGAAAACATGACAATATTTTTATTTCCCAATCATCATTGCAAATTGAGTTGAGTAAGTAAAATAAAAGATATTTTTGTGTAACATGTATGGTAGTTCCAATACATTAATTAAAAAATAACAAAATCCTGACTGATTTAAACTCTTTAAAAATCTGCAAACTAATAATTAGGTAATTGGTTAAATAGGGTGCAAGGACAAATATTGTTTCCTAAAAGTTCTGCTAACTTGAGTTTATTTTGTGGTCTGATCAGTGTCTGCATTTTGTGACTTCAAATGCAGCCAAAGTCCTAATAACTCAAGAAGTCAGAAAAAAGGCAAAACATGAAAATGGGTAGGGAAAATGGTCTGTGTACTTTTTGGTATTTGAAATTTTGTTTCAGAAAATTTCATTTAAAAAAGAGAAAGTGACACTTATTTGATTTTTAACTTAAAAGGGAAAAATGAAAAATGCAAAACAATTACTTTTTTCCTTTTGTTCTTTCGCACATCAGAAAAGAAAAATGCAAGAAACGAGAATGAGAAAACGCCCTTTATTTATTTTGTCTAAACTGGAATTTTTTGTTTGTCAACAACTTGGTCAGGTAATTCACCACTTGCAGTAAACACTAGTCACTGGTGTGTGTCCATCATCACGACGTTGGAACAGTATTCAGACGTTATTTTACAGATGGCAAAACAAGGCCTGTCATCGAAAATTATATCTGAACGGAGAAGCAAGAGGGTTTTCTGTGAGAAATGTTAGAAAGTTTTGTGCTGAGCAAATCTCTGGCTGTTGACTCTCTGACACACATTTGGAGATAGAAGTGACAAAAGCTATAAATGAGGCAAGGCACTCTCTTCCTACACCTTATGATTGTGTCTGCTTGTCTTAACTGGGAGTAGGGGGGTTATTGCGAGACTGTGTGTATATGCGTTCATGTGTCTTGCAGGTGGTGGGTTGTTATTTAACAGATGTCTGTCACTGATATTAGTACAGTTAATTAGCACAATAATGTTTTAGTGTTACACATTTGGTTTTAGAATAAGCTACTTTACATTTGTTATTCTTGCATGAACTTTATTTTAAACAGGTGGGCCCAACATATGGCCGCAAAATGATGAAGGGTTATCTGTCGATGAAAGGGATACATGCTGCAGAGGGACGAATTGGGTCAATTTTAAGAGAGGTGCATCAACCTTATCATGGAGCAAGATGCCAAGTATGTTATTCAGTAATCTTTCACCAGAACTGTATTCAAAAGCTGTTTAAGTCATATTTGTTATGTAACATCTGTAATGGTAATTCTGTTTCACCGAATACAGTTTGAATTATTGGACACTTCTCCAGCTTATGATAAAATCTGTCTTTATCCTATTAGCTGTCATTTATTCTTGTGATTTGTTTAAGGTAGTTCAGAATCTTAATCCCACACCATACCATGCTGAATACATGGGGCACAAGCTTCACCTGGACCAAAACAAAAAACTTGCAATGTTCGGGGTCACCCATGTTTTAGCTATAGATGGATTCAGCAAAAAGATTGTGAGTCACTCCACAATACCGATCAAAAAAACAACTTGATCATCTATGAAGATGTTTTCAAGTAATACAACCTTTAAAAACTTTTATTTAATTACTGACTTATTAACAAAGGTCCCCTCCTTTAACCGTCACCTTATCGTGGTGGAGGGGTTTGCGTGTCCCAATGATCCTAGGAGCTCTGTTGTCCGGGGCTTTATGCCCCTGGTAGGGCCACCCAAGGCAAACTGGTCCTAGGTGAGGGATGAGACAAAGAGCGGTTAAACAAACCTCCTATGAAGAAAAACCATTTTGGACGGCGTTTTCCCTTGCCCGGACGTGGGTCACCGGGGCCCCACTCTGGAGCCAGGCCTGGAGGTGGGGCTCGATGGCGAGCGCCTGGTGGCCGGGCCTGCACCCATGGGGCTCGGCCGGGCACAGCCCGAAGAGGCAACGTGGGTCCCCCTTCCCATGGGCTCACCACCTATGGGAGGGGCCAAGGAGGTCGGGTGCAGTGTGAGTTGGGTGGTGGCCGAAGGTGGGGACCTTGGCGGTCCGATCCTCGGCTACAGAAACTGGCTCTTGGGACGTGGAATGTCACCTCTCTGAAGGGGAAGGAGCCTGAGCTAGTGCGCGAAGTTGAGAGGTTCCGGCTAGATATAGTCGGGCTCACCTCGACGCACAGCTTGGACTCTGGAACCAATCTCCTTGAGAGGGGCTGGACTCTCTACCACTCTGGAGTTGCCCCCGGTGAGAGGCGCCGAGCAGGTGTGGGTATACTTATTGCCCCCCAACTTGGAGCCTGTACATTGGGGTTTACCCCGGTGGACGAGAGGGTAGCCTCCCTTCGCCTTCGGGTGGGGGGACAGGTCCTAACTGTTGTTTGTGCGTATGCACCGAACAGCAGTTCGGAGTACCCACCCTTTTTGGAGTCCCTGGAGGGGGTGCTAGAGGGCATACCTTCTGGGGACTCCCTCGTTCTGCTGGGAGACTTCAATGCTCACGTGGGCAATGACAGTGAGACCTGGAAGGGCGTGATTGGGAGGAATGGCCCCCCTGATCTGAACCCAAGCGGTGTTTTGTTATTGGACTTCTGTGCTCATCACGGATTGTCCATAACGAACACCATGTTCAAGCATAGGGGTGTTCATATGTGCACTTGGCACCAGGACACCCTAGGCCTCAGTTCGATGATCGACTTTGTGGTCGTGTCGTCGGACTTGCGGCCACATGTCTTGGACACTCGGGTGAAGAGAGGGGCGGAGCTGTCAACTGATCACCACCTGGTGGTGAGTTGGCTTCGATGGTGGGGGAGGATGCCGGTCAGGCGTGGTAGGCCCAAACGTGTTGTGAGGGTCTGCTGGGAACGTCTGGCAGAGCCCCCTGTCAGAAGTAGCTTCAACTCCCACCTCCGGCAGAACTTCGACCACATCCCGAGGGAGGTGGGGGACATTGAGTCCGAATGGGCCATGTTCCGTGCCTCTATTGTTGAGGCAGCTGACCGGAGCTGTGGCCGTAAGGTGGTCGGTGCCTGTCGTGGCGGCAATCCCCGAACCCGCTAGTGGACACCGGCAGTGAAGGATGCCGTCAAGCTGAAGAAGGAGTCCTACAGGACCCTTTTGTCCTGTGGGACCCCGGAGGCAGCTGATAGGTACCGGCAGGCCAAGCGGAATGCGGCTTTGGTGGTTGCTGAGGCAAAAACTCGGGCGTGGGAGGAGTTTGGGGGAGGCCATGGAGAATGACTTTCGGACGGCTTCGAGGAGATTCTGGTCCACCATCCGGCGTCTCAGGAAGGGGAAGCAGTGCAGTGTCAACACTGTATATGGTGGGGATGGTGCGCTGCTGACCTCGACTCGGGACGTTGTGGGTCGGTGGGGGGAATACTTCGAAGACCTCCTCAATCCCATTAACATGCCTTCCAATGAGGAAGCAGAGCCTGGGAACTCAGAGGTGGGCTCCCCCATCTCTGGGACTGAGGTCACCGAGGTGGTCAAAAAACTCCTTGGTGGCAGGGCCCCGGGGGTGGATGAGATACGCCCGGAGTTCCTCAAGGCTCTGGATGTTGTAGGACTGTCTTGGCTGACACGCCTCTGCAACATCGCATGGACATCAGGGACAGTGCCTCTGGATTGGCAGACCGGGGTGGTGGTCCCCCTCTTTAAGAAGGGGGATCGGAGGGTGTGTTCCAACTACAGAGGGATCACACTCCTCAGCCTCCCTGGAAAAGTCTATTCAGGGGTCCTTGAGAGGAGGGTCCGTCGGATAGTCGAGCCTCGGATTCAGGAGGAACAGTGTGGTTTTCGTCCTGGTCGCGGAACAGTGGACCAGCTCTATACCCTTAGCAGGGTCCTGGAGGGTGCATGGGAGTTTGCCCAACCAGTCTACATGTGTTTTGTGGACTTAGAAAAGGCATTCGACCGTGTCCCTCGGGGAATCCTGTGGGGGGTACTCCGAGAGTATGGGGTATCGGCCCCCCTGATAAGGGCTGTTCAGTCCCTGTACGATCAGTGCCAGAGCTTGGTCCGCATTGCCGGCAGTAAGTCGAACCCGTTTCCAGTGAGAGTTGGACTCCGCCAGGGCTGCCCTTTGTCACCGATTCTGTTCATAACTTTTATGGACAGAATTTCTAGGCGCAGCCAGGGTGTTGAGGGGGTCCGGTTTGGTGGGCTCAGGATTGGGTCACTGCTTTTTGCAGATGATGTTGTCCTGTTTGCTTCATCAGGCCGTGATCTTCAGCTCTCTCTGGATCGGTTCGCAGCCGAGTGTGAAGCGGCTGGGATGAGAATCAGCACCTCCAAATCCGAGACCATGGTCCTCAACTGAAAAAGGGTGGAGTGCCCTCTCAGGGTTGGTAGCGAGATCCTGCCCCAAGTGGAGGAGTTCAAGTATCTCGGGGTCTTGTTCACGAGTGAGGGAAGAATGGAGCGTGAGATCGACAGGCGGATCGGTGCGGCATCCGCAGTAATGCGGGCGTTGCATCGGTCTGTCGTGGTGAAAAAGGAGCTGAGCCGCAAGGCGAAGCTCTCAATTTACCAGTCGATCTATTTTCCTACCCTCACCTATGGTCATGAGCTATGGGTAGTGACCGAAAGAACGAGATCGCGAATACAAGCGGCTGAAATGAGTTTTCTCCGCAGGGTGTCTGGGCTTTCCCTTAAAGATAGGGTGAGAAGCTCAGTCATCCGGGAGGGGCTCAGAGTAGAGCCGCTGCTCCTCCGCATCGAGAGGAGTCAGATGAGGTGGCTCGGGCATCTGATCAGGATGCCTCCTGGACGCCTCCCTGGTGAGGTGTTCCAGGCACGTCCAACCGGGAGGAGGCCCCGGGGAAGACCCAGGACACGCTGGAGGGACTATGTCTCTCGACTGGCCTGGGAACGCCTTGGGATTCTCCCGGAAGAGCTAGAAGAAGTGGCCGGGGAGAGGGAAGTCTGGGCATCTCTGCTCAAGCTGCTGCCCCCGCGACCCGACCTCGGATAAGCGGGAGACAATGGATGGATGGATTAACAAAGGTGGGTAGTAACGAGTTACATTTACTCCTTTAAATTTACTTGAGTAACTTTTTAAAAAAATTGTACTTCTAAGAGTAGTTTTACTGTACCATACTTTTTACTTTTACTTGAGTACATTTGTGAAGAAGAAACGCTACTCTTACTCCGCTACATTGTGCAACACTCGAATCGTTACTTTTTTTCCATTAGATACAGTACACTATATTTTTGCCAGAGAGAATCTGCCAGTGGATCTACTGCATGACTGTTTCACCAATCAGACGTAGCAACAATAATCACAAGACTCCGTGTCACCAATCAGACGTAGCCATACAGTCACATGACCACACACAAACTGTCGCGTCCTAGTGGCACAAATTCCTCACAGACAGCGGGCAGGGAAAGAAACAATATTGTACATGAAAAATGAGAGCCAACTCCTGCTTAACTATCACTTCACTGAGTGAATAACAAGCACGTTTTAACCAAACATGCACAGACACAGACAGTCAAGGTAAAGTGAGACTTCTTGTACGTGCACAAGCTGCCTTGTTCTAATGTTATTTTCTATCAGCTGTGCTATTTGGAGGGCAAGTGAATATGCAGTATTATACTGTCAGTGTACAGGAGGGGTGCCCAGACTGTTTTCAGCTTGCGAGCTTCTTTTAAAATGACCAGGTCAAAATGATCTATCTATATTAAAAATGCGATATATATATATATATACTGTATATATATATATATATATATATATATATATATATATATATATATGTATATATATACAGTGCATCTAGAAACTATTCACAGCGCACCATTTTTCCACATTTTGTTATGTTACAGCCTTATTCCAAAATGGATTAAATTCATTTTTTTCCTCAGAATTCTGCACACAACACCCCATAATGACAATGTGAAAAAAGTTTACTTGAGGTTTTTGCAAATTTATTGAAAATCTGAGAAATCACATGTACATAAGTATTCACAGCCTTTGCTCAATACTTTGTCGATGCACCTTTTGCAGCAATTACAGCCTCAAGTCTTTTTGAATATGATGCCACAAGCTTGGCACACCTATCCTTGGCCAGTTTCGCCCATTCCTCTTTGCAGCACCTCTCAAGCTCCATCAGGTTGGATGGGAAGCATCGGTGCACAGCCATTTTAAGATCTCTCCAGAGATGTTCAATCGGATTCAAGCCTGGGCTCTGGCTGGGCCACTCAAGGACATTCACAGAGTTGTCCTGAAGCCACTCCTTTGATATCTTGGCTGTGTGCTTAGGGTCATTGTCCTGCTGAATGATGAACCGTCACCCCAGTCTGAGGTCAAGAGCGCTCTGGAGCAGGTTTTCATCCAGGATGTCTCTGTACATTGCTGCAGTCATCTTTCCCTTTATCCTGACTAGTCTCCCAGTTCCTGCCGCTGAAAAACATCCCCACAGCACGATGCTGCCACCACCATACTTCACTGTAGGGATGGTGCCAGGTTTCCTCCAAACGTGACGCCTGGCATTCACACCAAAGAGTTCCATCTTTGTCTCATCAGACCAGAGAATTTTCTTTCTCATGGTCTGAGAGTCCTTCAGGTGCCTTTTGGCAAACTCCAGGTGGGCTGCCATGTGCCTTTTACTAAGGAGTGACTTCCGTCTGGCCACTCTACCATACAGGCCTGATTGGTGGATTGCTGCAGAGATGGTTGTCCTTCTGGAATGTTCTCCTCTCTCCACAGAGGACCTCTGGAGCTCTGACAGAGTGATCATCGTGTTCTTGGTCACTTCACTGACTAAGGCCCTTCTCCCCCGATCGCTCAGTTTAGATGGCCGGCCAGCTCTAGGAAGAGTTCTGGTGGTTTCGAACTTCTTCCACTTACGGATGATGGAGGCTACTGTACTCATTGGGACCTTCAAAGCAGCAGACATTGTTCTGTAACCTTCCCCAGATTTGTGCCTCGAGACAATCCTGTCTCGGAGGTCTACAGACAATTCCTTTGACTTCATGCTTGATTTGTGCTCTGACATGAACTGTCAACTGTGGGACCTTATATAGACAGGTGTGTGCCTTTCCAAATCATGTCTAACCAACTGAATTTACCACAAGTGGACTCCAATTAAGCTGCAGAAACATCTCAAGGATGATCAGGGGAAACAGGATGTAGTTCAATTTCGAGATTCATGGCAAAGACTGTGAATACTTATGTACATGTGCTTTCTCAATTTTTTTATTTTTAATAAATTTGCCAAAATCTCAAGTAAACTTTTTTCACGCTGTCATTATGGGGTGTTGTGTGTAGAATTCTGAGGAAAAAAATGAATTTAATCCATTTTGGAATAAGGCTGTAACATAACAAAATGTGGAAAAAGTGATGCGCTGTGAATACTTTCCGGATGCACTGTACATATATATATATATATATATATATATATATATATATATATATATATATATATATATATATATATACTGAGTATACTTTATACATAAAATATATGTTGTCGTACCTTGCATAACTGAATAACCCTTATGGCACAATAACAATTCAATACATTTATGGTCACTACAGTATTTGGATTTAATGGTCTTCATGTGGGAAAAGGCTGACTCGCATAAATAAGTAGAGCCAAATAATGCAGTCAAGGAGGTAGCACATTTCCTGATGTTTGGGTACTTTTCCTCTGTGAGTAAGTTCCAAAACTCTACATGAGCCCCATACTTCAGCTGAATGTCATCCTGCAGTGTCAAAATGTCATCCTCCACTGTAGAGCAATTTTAAGTGAAACAGTGTTGCAATTTTAGATGCGGGTGAATCACCCTCAACATCTTCCATAAATGGATAGCACTTAAATGTAGCGATTGGCTCAAGTAAAGCTGAGTCTTGAAACCGTCTGTCAAAGTCTGACAGACAATTTTCAGTCTGCTCTGTGTAGTGTATGCTGTCAAGTTGCTCACACACCTTCCATTGCGTCTGCAGCTCTGACACAAGGTTTTGGATGTTCCCCAAATCAAGGCGCTGCAGCTTTGCAAAATGTCGCATTTTTCGTTTGAAAGCATTAACTGAGCTAATCATATTGACCATGGTTTTCTCTTTTCCTTGCAGCTGTAAATTAAGCTCATTCAACATGTTGGTCAGATCGGAAAAAAAATGCCAAGTCTAGCGGCCATTGATCATTATTAAGTTGCTTGTATTCTGCATGTTTAATGACAAGGAGAAACTCCTTCTTCTCCGGCCAGGGGTCTTGAAATCTCAGCAGGAATTTCTCCCTAGCCATCTGCCCCAACGAAGGCCTCTTTTATCATCTCTCCATCTTGGAAGGACTTCTTATGCTTAATGATCGAGTGACTCACCCAGAAAGATGCTTTGGTGTGTCTGCCTTTGCTTTTGAATTCAGCCGAGTGAAAAATGATAGCTGTCCGATTAACTTGCGATTTTAGTTCCCTCTCCTTTCTCTTTCTCATATCGCTTTTCGGAAGGAAGTCAGTTTCATAGTTTTTATGAACAGTTCAAAGTGACTTTCCACATTTTCCTTCATTGGAATAGCAATGATAGATTGACAGATCAGACAAACACACTTCAAGTGTGACATTGTGAGAGAAAAAAATCCTCTTCCAATTCCACATCCAGCCCATACCCTTCCACAAACACATTTTTTTTTAAATCCCTTCTTTAGTTGATATAAATTGGAAGGCTAACTAGATCACTTAGATAGGCAGACTTTTTGCAGTAGCTCGCACGTTTGATTGTGCGTGCAGGATGACCAGTGTGTTAGAAGAAAAAAGATCTTAGACTGGCCGCCCTGTATGTCAATCAAGTGGCAAATGCCATAGGGAGGATATATGATAAAATTTTTTGAACGCAACACGATCTACCTGCATTATCTTTCCGATCAATGTATCGGGCACCCCTGGTGTACAGTATATCTTGATGTGATGTTCTCACATCATCGCTTCAGTCAGAAGAAATCGCCATATTTACAGACTTCATCCACAAGAGTAAGATTTTAGTACCATTAACAAAAGCTAAAAGTCTTATACTACTACTTACATACTTGTAAAACATTTAAGAGATGTTTCTGCTAACTCAGAACCACACAGATGAAAGGCTTTGGCCTGAGATCAACAACCGTGTCAACTATCCACTGAAAAAAGCCCTACTCCAGCTGATGGACCAGGAGGAGATACTGTGTGTCCAACCTGACCTTCCAGCTGTGCCACAATGGTCTTGTAAGTGTGGCAGAATCATGGAATGCTCATAGAATTCCAGATAAAAAATAAAAATGAAGTGTGAGAATGATTACAACCCTGATAATGACCACGCTTAAACACCTACTCTTATTCTGACAGGAAAAGGCATGCCAAATCACTTTGCGGAACCTGGGTGTAAAAGAAGAATTTCTCCAGAGCTCTTGCCACATGCACTTGAAGCTGCAGACCTTTACAGGTAGTACTTGTGATCTGCAATCAAAGAATATACAACTTTTGGAATTGATCCCTTCACAACAGAACAGGACAAACTAAGAATAGAGAGTGTGACACCAGAGGGCGCTGTCACTCCTCAAACCACGCAGACAAACGTCCAAGATACCAAGTAAAAGCACTAGAAATATTTTTAATTTCTTCTTTTCGATATTGTGCCACAGTAGGCACCACAATCACCCCAATAAACAATAAATCAATAATCACAATACAATAAATCAATCCTCTTCTCCCAGCAGCTCCGTCACTCTAGCTCCCAACTCCAGCTCAGCTTGCTGGGTCTCGCATAGTCCTTTATATAGTCTTTGACCCGGAAGTGCTCCTGTCCATCAGTCCATGTGATTGAATAGCACTTCCGGGTCAGATGAAGACTTATATTTTTCTTCAGCCCGGAAGTACTTCTGTTCTTCCATCCCCGTGACTTGGGAGTACTTCCGGGCTAAAATAAAAATCCTTGCGTCTCCCTGCAACATCACACGGTGGCACCCACGGTCCCCAGCAGGGTTGTGAATCTAAACTCCATATCCCATGATGCCCTGCGGGAATCCAGGGCACCTCTATGCTGCAGGGAGGACTCCATCTAGCGGCCTGGATGTGTCGGCCGGGATAAGCTGCCGGCCATCTATCACAAGAGTCATTTTGCAGAAAAATATTCTGACATTTCACATTTGTTTTTCAGAGCCGTAAATGGTGACTTTACACCATACAAAGAAGCTCTGCTCTTTCTCATAAACGTAACTCAGAGAAATGTATGAACTGCTGCATCTGAAAACTGTACAGAACAGACAGGAAACGATCAACTGACTGTAAATTTAAACCTTTGTGTGTGTAAACACCACATTACTCCTCTGTAAAAAATTATTTCAACACAGAAAATGCAGCTGTTAGACCAGTAACTTCTATAACACTGTTGTTGGCCTCCCTGCATTTTGCACAGTGCTGAGATGTCTCTAGCCACTGCTCCACACATGTCTTGCAGCCAATAATGCTTCTGCAGCACCGTGAGAGCACTGGTTCCTCAATGATGTCTTCAAAAGTAAATCACAAAAGTCACAGACTGTTATCTATTTACCTAGAACTTAGTACAAACTGTATGTTCTAAGTCTGTCTTATGACATTCATTTACAGACAGCATATACCTATATGTGCTGAAAGTTTTTGGTTATGCAGTAATTCCTCTTGTTCATGCTGTTCTGAGAAAGTCCCTCTCTATAACCACTTTGAATGTATTTGATGGGTGACAAAATCAGTCCTCTTTCTGTGCAAAAACTGCTCTTTCACATTTATTCTTAAAAAGGGGAATAGGTTTTCTTGATTAATTGAGGTCTGTGGGCAACAAGAAAAAAAGTTGGTGTGCCAAAAAAACAAACAGGTGGATTTCTGCTTGATTCAACGTAGGCAGTTGCAGCCCCATTTTAACTTTGAACCTTTAGGTTTTGCATGACTATGAAATTTGTCACCCATCACTTATAGCGCTTTGAGTACTGAGAAAAGCGCTATATAAATGTAATGAATTATTATTATTATTATTACACTGTAATCAATTTGAAAAGCTATATTTTCATAGTCAATAGAGCAGGGACAACTTCTGCTCAACTAAATGTGCATATGAGCTTGAGAATATTGTTATGTTATAGTAGAGCTGCATCTTGATTGTCCTAACTCTCTAAATGGACACTGCTAAGTAAAGAGCCAGCTTATTAAAAATAAGTTTGACCAAAATATTGCTTGAATGTGGTTTGACAATGTTTTTACAATTAACAGTGTTTTAAAATGTAATGAAAATGTTAGTTAATTTAGATGTAGTGCAATTACTATGCAAATTGTGAACATACTCATACAAACAACACAGCTAAATCCCTCCTTGTTGGTCTGCAGTTTGGGAGCAGTGAGTATGACTCTCTGGGTAACTGCAAGATCAGTGACCTCTCTGATTGCTGCTGTAACAGCTGGTAGACTTTGAGATGCCATTACCAACTGTTCTATTTTGACACTGACTTCTCCCAAACCGGCACTGTCATCATATTTACGGCTGCTACAAATACAAATGGAAAATCAAATGTCAATGGGTACTGACTGGCTTAAAGGTACATCACTGTATTGATAGATGATGATAGATGAAGAGATGTCTTACTGCTATTATGAGACATAAATCTAATTAATTCTTCTGTATTGCTGTACATCCTATAGCATGTAAATTTGTATTGATTTACATACCTCAGTTTCCTCCTCTTTGTTCCCTGGAGGCTATTAAAGTCTTGTTCAGGTACAACAAGAACTTTTCGTGCATTTTGTTTCCAGTACTGTGACCCTATGGATGAAAAACAACACCAAAGAACTGTTTAGAAGCTAATACCCTAAAACTAAATATTACAAAGAATCTGTTATGAAGTGTCTCTCCATAGGATAGTATGGGTTTTAGCTGTAATACTGTGGCTCACCTGTTGTGCCTTCAGACTCCAGAATTGCATTGCCCTGTGCATCTGTCAAAATGATGGGGTTGTAATTGCCAATGGCATCTTGAACTTTTCCTACTATCCCCTGAAGTGTAGCCTCACACTCTAGGAATCATACAACCACCATTCTGTTGGGAATCAACCTCCCACCAACCACATCTGCAAGGTACACTGATCTGTAAAACAAAACATTATAATTTTACATTTCTTGTAAAAGGCAGCAGGCCACAAATCCATTCAGTGATTGTTTGCTACTTGAGCCAGTTCTACTAGCACAGCTTTGCTATTCTTAACAATTCAATTGTCCATGCTTGTCCCGAGAATTATATTCCTTTATATTTTGCTTGTTCTTTAATTTATATATAACAAATATTCAAGAGAACAGACACACCCTACCTCTGAAATGTTTTGGAGATCACAGGGTGACTTGAAGTAGCATGTTGTGAATGTGAAGTGGCAGCTGCCACCACAGCCAGTGCTTGCATAAATGCAAAACACTGACCACTGGAACCTGCTGCTGGCATCAATTCCATGTCTTCTCCGTGAACCTCATAGTGACCTCTGGGTGTCAGGTCTAACGCGCTGAAAACACCAGAGGCTCCTCCGGGGAACATCTGTGATGTACAGTGTGTGCTGACACCTGTTTAAGAAAACGTTCTGTAAATCACGTTGCTCTCCTAACATGTGTTACACTTGTGTGCACTGTGAATACTCAAAACATTTACTAATTAGCTAGTAACTAGTAGCTGGTAAAAGTCACACATTTACACATGTACACACATTCAGAATGCTAGCACTATAAAAATAGCAAGACTTAGTGTTAGTAAATTAAATCACCAAATGTTAGCTGTTTCGCAGTAAGCAACAACAATAAAAGAACTGCTACATCAATGAAGCAATGTTTGCAAAACTTGTATCTTTACATGAAAGATGCGACTCAGTTTTTTTGCAGTCATGTCCTTATCCCGGAGTGTCACTCTTTTACTGTTCCGAAAACCAATGTAATGGTCCACCCTCTGCTGAAGCCAGTGCAACTTCAAGGCCGTTGATCAATGTGTTGTGAGGAAGACTGTTCGCACATGTCATCAAAAATCACGCAGAGAAAGAAGTACTTCCAGTTTCAGACAACGAAAATATGTCTGTTTTGTTGTTTTTGAGTTATTACACTTTCATTATGTGAATCACAAATGAATCCAGAAAAGTATGTGTAATTTTAAGTTTATGACTGCAATTTGTTACCATATAATTAAAAAATACATTATTTTCTCTCATTTTATTCTTTAAATAAAATAAAATTAAAATGTGAATTTCCCCTTGGGATTAATAAAGTATCTATCTATCTATCTATCTATCTATCTATCTATCTATCTATCTATCTATCTATCTATCTATCTATCTAATCAAAATCAAAATCTGAAAATTCCTTTCATTTTCATTTTTTCGTTTTTGCTTCTGAAATTTCAAATACCAAAAAGTACATGGATCGAAAATGCCAAATATGCTCACCCAAATAGACAATGCTATTGGTCCGTGTACTTTTTGGTATTTGAAATTGCATTTTAGAAGCAAAAATGAAAAAAAACGAAAATGAAAGGAATTTTCAGATTTAGATTTTTGATCAAAGAATAAAATGAGGGAAAATAAGGTATTTTTTTAATTCTGTGGTAACAAATAGCAGTCATAAACTTAAAATTACACAACTTTTCTCGATTTATTTGCGATTCAAATAATGAATGTGTTATAGCTCAAAAAAACCAAAATTGACGCATTTTCGTTGTCTGAAACCGGAGGTACTTCTTCTTCTGCGCGATTTTTGACGACACGTAAGAACAGCCCTCCTCCTCACAACACATCGACTGACGGCCTTGAGTTACACTGCATGGCATCAGCAGAGGATGGACCATTACGTTGTTTTTCGGAACAGTAAAAGAGTGACACTCCGGGACGAGGACATAACTGCAGAAAAATGTGTCGCATCTTTCAGGTAAAAATACAAGCTTTGCAAACTTGGCTTCATTGATGTGGCAGTTCTTTTATGAACGTTAATGTTGTTACTTACTGTGAAGCAGCTAACATTTGGTGATTTCATTTACTAACACTAAATCTGGCAATTTTTATAGTGCTAGCATTTTGAATGTGTGTAATTGTGTGAATGGTTGCTCATTGACAAGTGTAACACATGTTAAGAAAACTTTCTGTAAATTACGTTGCTCTCCTAACATGCGTTACATTTGTGCGCACTGTTAATACTCGAAATGTTTACTGTATAGTAGCCGGTAAAAGTCAATGAGCAACCATTCAAAATGCTAGCACTATAAAAATTGCCAGACTTAGTGTTAGTAAATGAAATCACCAAATTTTATCAGTTTCACAGTAAGTAATAACAATAACATTCATAAAAGAACTGCCACATCAATGAAGCAAAGTTTGCAAAGCTTGTATTTGTACCTGAAAGATGCGACTCATGTTTCTGCAGTTATGTCCTCGTCCTGGAGTGTCACTCTTTTACTGTTCTGAAAAAACAACGTAATGTGAGACGGTTGTGGCGAGCGCCCTCTTCTACGTGGTGGTCTGCTGGGGAGGCAGCATTAAGAAGAAAGATGCCTCACGCCTGGACAAACTGGTGAGGAAGGCAAGCTCTACTGTTGGCATGGAGCTGGACAGTTTGACATCTGTGGCAGAGAGACGGGCGCTCAGCAGGCTCCTATCAATTATGGAGAATCCACTGCATCCACTGAACAGGATCATCTCCAGACAGAGGAGCAGCTTCAGCGACAGACTGCTGTCACCATCCTGCTCCACTTACAGATTGAGGAGATCGTTCCTCCCCCAAACTATGCGACTTTTCAATTCCACCCGGGGGGGTAAACGTTAACATTATATAAAGTTATTGTCTGTTTTTACCTGCATTATTATCAATCTTTAATTTAATATTGTTTTTTTGTATCAGTAAGGTGCTGCTGGAATATGTGAATTTCCCCTTGAGATTAATAAAGTATCTATCTATCTATCTATCTATCTATCTATCTATCTATCTATCTATCTATCTATCTATCTATCTATCTATCTATCTATCTATCTATCTATCTATCTATCTATCTATCTATCTATCTATCTATCTAATGGTCCATCCTCTGCTGATGCCATGCAGTGTACCTTCAAGGCCGTCGGTCGATGTGTTGTGAGGAGGAGGGCTGTTCGCACGTGTCGTCAAAAATCGCGCAGAAGAAGACCTCCGGTTTCACACAACAAAAATGCGTCTGTTTTGTTGTTTCTGAGCTATAACACTTTCATTATTTGATTCACAAATAAATCGAGAAAAGTATGTGTAATTTTAAGTTTATGACTGCTATTTGTTACCACAGAATTAAAAAATACCTTATTTTCCATCATTTCATTCTTTGATCAAAAATCAAAATCTGAAAATTCCTTTCATTTTCGTTTTTTCCGTTTTTGCTTCTAAAATGAAATTTCAAATACCAAAAAGTACACGGACCGCTATTGATGATTTAATTTAGTTAATTTATTAAATTAAAAAATGAACATACATATGCAACAAAAAAGAAAGATTCCAAAGGGTGCAAATGTTCAAAAGTAAAACTAAATTCCAAAACAAAAAGACTGAAATAATCAAAGAACACAAAAACCAAAATAAAAAAACAAACTAGATTCTTAATACGGTATAAGCAAAAGAAAAATAAAACTCCAAAAATGAAAAAAAAAATCCAGTAAACCAAAAGAGGAAACCAAATTTGAAAAGCAAAGGTCACAAAGTCAAAGAGAAAACTCATATAAAGACCAAAAAAATTCAAAACTTGAAACATTAAAACAAAGATAAGTGCAGAATAGACAAGGAATCATAATGCAGAAGAGCTTGGATGTTGCCTTACTTTTTTCTTTTCCCATCAGCATCTTTCACACATACATTTGAGCATAAAGTCAATTGGTGACTTAAACTAACTGTCTGTGTGAGTTACCCTGTGATAGACCCTCATATTTTCTTTGATTAACGCCTATCCTCCATCAGATGCTGCTGGGATATCTGCCTGTAATCCTATAGTAAGAAAATGTAAGAAGGGCACATTAATTATTGTTTAATCGAGCTTCTAAAGAAAAACACATATGATATACATATAATAAACATTAAGAAACAGAGAGCAAGTAGACAAAAACAAGCAGGGAAGTAAGGACAAATACCTCCTGCTTAACATTTTTTACAGTAATTGACAGGATTTAGATGGTTACATTTTAGCTGACAAACGTGATATATTTTTGTTACAAATGTTCATCTTTTACTCTTAGGTATATTAGTTCTAATTTAGCTGTATATAATTACAGATTTTTTTGTCTGTATATACATTTTTTAATGCTTTGAGTTTACTTCCTCAAGTCTGTCAATCAATCAATCTGTACTCTATATTGTGCCTTTCACAGCACATAACAACACAATACATAAGAGAAAGTCAATGTGGTGTCACGCATGTGTGAATAGGAGGCATCCTCAAGGCTCCAGACAAGTGGCAACACCACATATGGGACAAGAGGGGAGTGCTCTTGCTGATGCAACATCTTTTCTTTACACAGTTCAGAGGGACGTCAGTCAAGGTTATATTGAGTTTGAGTCTTCAATATGGAATTTCTCCACAAAACATTACATTTTTTCCTTAGCCTTACCAATAAAGTACATGGGCGAAGTAACTTACACAAAAATATCATTTTTGAGTGGAGTATTCCTTTAAGTAGCATTCAAAGGCCCCAAAATAGTTAATCATTAAAATTCTTCTATAGCTATCTGGTTCAAGGACATCTTACAATTGGCATACACATGCACTTAGGAGGCAGTCAACTAGTCCTGAGGTGAGTGAAACATCTTGAGATGAAGGGTTGATTTATTTTTACTAACGCCTCTCTCTCTTTTTCATCAGACCAAAAGAAGACAAATAATCTATTTTACCTCAACTTCCACATTCCAAAGATGGCCTCCCAACATCACTTCTGGACCCCTGGTGATGACGTCACTTCCGTCACCGCCATAACAACGCACTTCCGGTCTCCAGATGATGACGTCACTTCCATCTCTCTGTTATGACGTCATCTCCTGCCACATCATTTCCTTCACCCATCATGCTCTGTATAAAAATGCCATTTTTCGGTTGCCATTGGTCAATTGCTTTCTTGAAGTATTTTGATTATTTTCATATATTCTTTTTTGCTTTGTCCGCTGGACAATATACAGGGTCATTCCCCAACTCTATTTTTGTGGTGAAGAGTCCATTAATTCATGACACAGTATATGTAAACTGTTTACCATAAAAACATTTTATTGATAACAAATTGCAACCTTCTGTCAAATTTTGAGTTGGGCAGTTCAAAGTAGCATTGCTTGTCTTACTGACTTAAACACTGTAATGCATTCTTTAAAAACATTTAGCATAAAAATGTCATGTGTAGGAACTAACTATACATAAAATGCATATAAAATAAGCAGGTCATGTTGAAAGAATCTGTCTAATCCATGCAAAGGGGATTATCAAAACTATTATTCTGCAGGTAATTAGTTTGGTGTTAGCTCAAGTGGAACACTCATTTTGAAACCACAAAGAAAAGTTTCAGCTATAGCCTAATACATCATTAGGTATGGAATAAAAGTAGGCAGAGATGGTGAAATTTTACCAGCTATTTCACAATGATTTTGTCATGGGATCTGCAAATCTTACAACCAAAAGGTAACACCCAGCCCACAAGTGAATGTAAAAATGGCTTTCTAAGTATTATTATTTTCATGAAAAACATTTTCCCTACAATACAAACCAGCTACTATGGATATCCAGTGGTCATATAGAATTAGAGCAAGAAGGAGAAGTGCATTATGCAATGCAAAAGAAGGAATAGAGAAACACAAGAAAAGAAAACATTAAAATATCCTAGGTGTAGAAGTACAAATGAGAGCTGAACATAGGGATATTGGTAGGCCATATGGTGACATAAAAGAAATGGAAAAATGTCACACAAAAATTAATTAAAATATATTACTTTACATATGAAATACAGTGAAATAGAGAAGAGAACCGGATTCAACACGAATAAGAAAGAGAAAAGATAAATGGGTGAAGAAAGTATGGAGAATAAGTGACTGGCATCAGAATTAAGATGTTAAATGGAAAGATGCAGGGTAGGATCCTGAAGACAACGAAATAAAAAGAACCTTTTAGAAGGAAATAAGGTGAAAGGGAAAGAAATGAGGAGACGAGAATCCAAAGCAATAATGAAACACTTCAAGTGAAATTAGACAAGTGACAAAAATTAATGAGAGGGTGAAAACACTGAATTTACTGTGTGGAAATATCACCAGAAAAAGAAGAAACTTCACAAAAAAAAAGTTTTGGGGACCGTCCGCGTAAATTGTCCTACAGACAAATAAAGCAAAAATAGCAAATGAATAATCAAAAGTACTGTAATGTAACATCTGACAAAGTTTATGGAACAAAATGATGTTTTTATACAGAAATAAATTATGGGAACAGGAAACGGTTGGCAGGAAGTGACGCTGAATGCAGGAGTCAGAAACAGCGTCATTTTGGAGGAAGCTTTTTGACTGCCTCCTAATTGCACGTGTGTGACAACTGATATTGAATTTCATGAAAAAAAATCAATAATGCATTAAAACAATTTAGAAATATTGCTTGAGTTTTGTAAAATGAAAAAAAGGCTTAAGTTCCAAAAAAATCTGTATAATGGTGGTCTTAGTAATTTGTTCCAGTAAAGTAAGTAAGGGTGGTTTCTTGCACTGGTGGTCAGCAAGCAGCACCATTTCTTTGGAGAGCCACAGTGATGTCAATGGTCAGGAAAATGGAAACAACAAAAATAAAAAGAACGGAAGGAAAGAGTACCTCCCAACTAGTTACCGAAAAGGAAAAAAAATCTGTTAATTTAATAGCAATACAAATACAATAAGATCAGGTTATAGTTAAGTCTCTGTTAATCAGAAACACAAATCTTAAAAGAGAAATCAAAATAAAAATGGCATGAAATTGTTTAAATAGTGAATGGAATGATTAGGCAAGACGATGTTGAAGCAGAAGAAAAAATAAGATCAGGGAACCTGAGCCATACTAACGCTGATAAGGGAATCAAATAAAGTAAAAATAAAAAAGTACATATTACTTCAGGTTATGGTTAGTGCTCTGAAATGAGTGCAATCATATGTGAGTTTTAGGTCAGTTCTTAAAAACAATCATTTTCTGATTTTTTTTTTTAGTAATTTGAAATTATCAGTGCAATGTCAGCACTGTTACTTAATAAACAATCTGAATATTCTTTTGAAAAATATGATCCCATTTCCTTGCTAAGAAACCATAGAAGACAATATGTGCTCATACATTAGGAATGCAAAGAGGAATTAGTCAGCTATTGATGAGGGGTTGCCATATATTTCTTTTAATAATTTAATGTTTTCTTTTGTAATGTAGAGTTCGCTGAAAAGAATGAAGCAGTAACCAGGGGCCTCATGCATAACGGCGTGCGTAGAATTCACACTAAAACATGGTGTACGTACAAAAGTGGAAATGGTCATACGCACAAAAAAAGTCCAGATGCATAAATCTGTGTGTTCGCCAACTTCCACATTCTTCCGCTCCATAAATCCTGGTCAGCGTGAAAAGTAACACACGTGCCCGCGCCTGCTGCCACTCCCAAACTCCTCCCAGAATTACACCTCTTTGAATATGCAAAACAATATAAATAGCCCTTAAGCTCAGCGTTCTGTGAAAAGGCAATGGCAAAAGCACGGGGGGAAATAGAAGAATTTCAGCGAATACCAAGTGGAGGCAAGGAAAAACGTTCTAACTGTTGGTTTAAACAGTGGTATAAACAACAAAAGGAAGTTGATCAAGTGACATAGAGTGTCAGAGAAACTCAACAGCTGAAGTTCACAAAGTCGCACAGTGCCCGAAATAAAAAAGAAGTTGTCAGATATCAAAGTCACCGTGAAAAGGCAAGTCATAGCTCACCGTCTGAGTGTCATATGAAAGCTTATTAGGGTACAGAAAACAGAAAAAAAAAATAGGGACACAGTGGGAAAAAAGCTAGAAATGTCAACTTTAATCTCAAAATTTCCACTTTAATCACATAGTTTATTTTGTCATTAGAGTTGAACTTCATAAACTTCATGTTAAAATCGTTTAATTTACTAGTTCCTCAAATCCCATCGTAACTAAAGTAGCATGTTAAATGCTTTGTTTTGTATTTGTTCTTCTATGTGTTCTATGTGTGTGAATCACTATGTGCTTCTTAAACAGGGTTTCTCTTCCTCCAACTGGACACAGAATTCATTACATTTGTGATATTACAGCTCTCTGAATAATTAAAACACTGAGATGTATCCTTGATATCATTTTCATGATGATAGGAATTAAAGCATGTTATTAAACATGGGAACACGGTGGCGCAGTGCTAGTGAAGAGCCAGTGCCCTTTCCAGAGATTGTTCCTGCCCCCTGCAAGATGCTTGTTGCGCCGTGCACAACCTTTGATGAAATAATTTATTGCAGCAGTACTGTCTCTTTCGAATGTACTAACCCCCAATTCCTGTCCTTCCTTTTCTCTCTCCAAATACCCAATCGCCACACAATCAGCTCTGTAATAGACATTAAGCCTTCTGTAATCTGTGAACGCCTATTCATCAAAACTTTTAAGGCACATTGAAATATTTTCGAAGTACATGTTTAATTATTCTATCCATCTGTTCTTCCAGTGTTACGCCAGCCCCAGCAAGAATACAGCGCAAGGCAGGAACAATCCGTGAACGGAGCGCCACCTCCTTGCTAGCGCAGCAACACTGTGTCCTCACATGTTTAATTATTAGCAATATAGATTATTTAAATGAAGTTAAAGTTTTATCTGTATAATATAATAAACATATTTTGCTGCATTTCATCTTAAAAATTATATCGTCATCATATGCAAATACACACTTTATATTGGCTCAGGTTGGGCAATATTATAACTGTATCGCAAGTTTACAGTGAGGTAATTGTACTTATAAGTACAAACAGTTCTACAAGGAGCACTTGATGTACTTATTGATTGCATTTATAGTTCTTGGGATGAAACTGTTTCTGAACCGCGAGGTCTGTACAGGAAAGGCTCTGAAGCATTTATCGCATGAGAGCAGTTCAAATAGGTAGCATGGCTGAGGCAGCGTGTGCTAGATGCTGTATACCGATAATTCTCTTTATGATCAGCTGCTGTAGAGCTGCGATTCCACACTCAGATACAGTGATATAAATACTCAGAGTGGTGCAGTGAGACTAATATGGAAAAAGTTTATCCGCTGTGGCAACCCCTAATGGGAGCAGCTGAACAAAGAAGAAGAAGGTGCAGTGAGAATAGTTTGGCTATTCCACGGACCATTATATTGTTACAGGTTAATTACAATCAGATGCCTTAAACTAATAAAAAATATGCGGTTAATTTCAGTGTATATGATAAAGCCACGTCAGGGATGTGGATCTAAAAAAGAAAGGGAAACCACACTGAAACAAAAGCACTGCTTTGACACTGGGTGCCGCCAGTTTGCAAAACCGAGTGGAGAACTTGCGTACGCCAGGGTATGAGCTACCGTGATAATGTGCGTGGATTTATGCCAACTTTAGGTTTTATACACCGCAATTTGAGCGTGGAAACGGGAGTACGCAACATTTTTGTGCGTAAGCACTGTTTTATACATGAGCCCCCAGGAGGTTTGTAAAGGCTACTACACAAGGGTATAATGGGGCTACAGCTCCATCCAATATTACTCCGAACAGGGCAATCAGAAAAAGGAAATGTTTAATTATTTTAATTTAATGTTACACAAGTGAGTAAATATTGTTCTTGTGAATGATGAAGCAGACAGCATACAGTGGACACATGGCTAAAAGGAGCAGGCATTGTTAATATCTCTCATAAATAACAGTAGACTGACTGGCCAGGAATAGGCTAAACAATGCAATCTGATATGCTAAATGGAAACAAGAATAAACTGGAACTTCAGTTTTCTGCAAACAATAGCTCCTCTGTATGGAGAAGCCTTCACTCTGTTACTAATTACAAAAATACATCTCCCAATGCTCACTTAGATTCATCCTTCCCTGACAAACCTAAAAAGTTTTATGGTAGATTTGAATAACAAGGTGCTGAGTACTTATATCCCCTCTGATCCTTCAGCTTTGAAGTGGCTGTAACACCAGTCACTTCTTCACAAAAGCCTCTCCCCTCTTTTTCCTTTTCCGTCAAGGAATATGATGTCTGGAAGCTGTTTACAATACAGAACTGCAAAATGTCAGCCGGTCCTGACTCTGTCTCACCTGCAACAATCAAACTCTGTGCCAGGCAGCTTGCTTCTCTCTTCACAGATATCTTTAATCAGTCTTTTGCACAGTTTACCCTACCAGATTGCTTTAAATCTTCTATTATTGTTCCTGTTCCCAAAAGTGATAAAATAAGATGCTTCAATATTGCTCTTACATCAGTTTTAATCAAAATATTTGAATGGCTCATTCTAACCTATCTGAAGTCTATTACTGCTACCGATCTTGATCCTCTTCAGTTTGCATATTGAGCAAATAGATCTGTGAATGATGCAATCAACATGGGCCTTCAAGTTGTGCTGAAGCATCTGGACTGTAAAGGAACTTAAGCCAGAATACTGTTTGTTCACTTTAATTCAGCTTTTAACACCATTGTCCCTGAGCTGTTGTTAACTAAACTTCTACAAGTCAAGTCAAGTCAAACTGGGGAGCATGCACTGGTACAGTGCGTTGCTGCACCCACTACATGACGAAACAACTCGAGATCCCAGTTGGCAACCCCCCAGGCAGACACACGGTCCAGTCCCATCATCCGGAAATAATGACCCTCTATCTGCCACAGCCAGGTGTTACATGAGCGACCCCTTGGCCTGGTCCAGCCACTCAGGTCCCCAACAATGAGGATCTTACGAGCCGGAATCACCCTCAGGGAAACACACCACATGGCCGTAGTGCCGTAATTGACATTCCCTCACAATGCAGGTAATGTGCCTCATTTGGGACTCCATGAGCAATGCTCATTCAACAAACCAACGGTACCCAAGAAGTCCAGTCTTTGTCTCAGGTCACAGATCACTTCTACAGACTGATATGAAACCTTCCATCTGTAAATGGATTGACAGTTTTCTGATAAACCAGAAACAATACATTTGTGAGGGCTACCACCTCTCAGACGCTCTGTATATTAGTACAAATGTCCCTCAAGGCTGTGTACTTTCTCCCCTACTTTATTCCTTGTACACCAATGATTGCAGGTCCACTGATCCTTCAGTTAAAATCTTTAAGTTTGCTGATGAAACCACTATTATTGGTCTAATTACTAATGGCAATGAAAACACCTTATAGAAAAGGGGTGTCATGTCTTGTGTCTTGGTGCGCTTCCACCAACCTAGAGCGCAATACCACCAAGACAGCAGAAATGATCATTGACTTTCACAAACAGCAGTTACAACCTCTCTCACTAGAAATGAATGATTCTGCAATCAATATGGTGGAATTCTTCAAATTTTGGGGCACAGCTATCACAAACATTCTCAGCTGGGACATTAACATCACTTACATAACTAAAAAGGCACAGCAGCAATTGTACTTCTTACACCAACTAAAGAAATTAAATATTTCCCAGTCAATCCTAGTTAAATTTTACAAAGCCATAACTGAATATGTAATCACATTCTCCATTGTTGTCTGGTTTGGTTCAGCAAATCTAAATTACAGTGTGTTGTGAGGCCTGCTGAGAAAATAAGTGGTTATGCTCTTCCATCTGTGGCAGATCTATACACATCTCATGCCACTAACCATGTCAAAAAAATGATCAAAGACTCCTCTCACCTGTTTCAACACTTATTCCAAAAACTCCCCTCTGGTAAATAGTGTTGTGAGCGGCTGGGAGCAGTACCCAGCCGGGATGCCTGGAAGGACAGAAGGAGGGATTACGCCTCCTCCGGACCACGTGGGGGCGACCGCCCTGGTGGCTATGGGGACCATGGGAAAGGAGCATGGAAGCTTAACCCTATAGGGGCCCGTGGTCACCACCAGGGGGCGCCCAGATGCCTGAAGAACCCTGGCCCTCAGCACTTCCACCACACCCAGATGTGCTGGGGAGACGAAGACCAGGGACACCCGGAGTTCTGACACACCAGGGAGTGCCAGCAGAAGCTCATTGGGGGCACCTGGAGCACATTCGGGTGAATATAAAAGGGGCCGCCTCCCTCCACTCGATGGCTGGAGTCGGGTGGAAGAGGACGGAGCGCAGAGGAGAGGAGTGGAGGCAGACCAGAAGAGTACAGGCATTTTGAGAGGCCAGGGCTTGATGGGTGATTGGTGCATGGGTGCCCGGTTGTGTGTGCTGTACTTACTGTAAATAATTATGTATAATAAACGTGTTGGTGCTTGAACCATCGGTGTCAGCCTGTCTGTGCCCAGGCCAGTCTCCATAATAGACACCTCACTAGTTTCTTTTCCAGAGCCATAGACCTCTCAGATCAGTAATTTAGCCTGTCTTCTTTGTATATTCATGCATTCTGTCATATACTGTATGAAGGTGTGTGTGTTTACAGTGCATTTGTGTATACACTCACACTTTTACTTGCACATCATCATTTAAACATCTCCTTTATAATTCTACTATTCTGCAACTTTGTTTGAAGTTTTTCTTTTTAACTTATGCTATTTATGTTATTTGTTTGTGATGTTATGTTCAGTTATAAGCAGCTCCACATATATCAAGTCAAATTCCTGTACATTAAGCATTGGCGAATATAAGTGATTCTGATTCTGAGATCTTTGAAAGTCTAAATAAGCTGAGGTTATATTTAAAAAAAGTTATTCAAAAGATGCAAAGAAGTTATTCAGTATACTTTGAATCTTTGAATGATTGTATGTATGTCATCATCACTGGAGATTTCAATGTTCATGTAAATAACAATTAGGACACTAAAACAATATCTTACACTCCATTGATCTAAATCAGCATATTGTGGGGATAAAACTGTGTTCAGATATTACATGTAATCGCATCAATGAGAATTAATGTGACATAGATGTACAATGTAACTATCTCTGTTATACAATAACCTCCAACAGTATAACATTATTTATGACATTATTTCATTTACATGCATTTGCTTAGCAGACACTTTTATCCAAAGCGACTTACAAAAGAGGTCAATATAATTGAGTAATATCAATTTGGGGACTGTTTGGGTCAAGTTTAATAGGACAAGAGTACAAAATTTATTATCCCAAGTGAAGAGTTCAGAACAAAATAGAAGTGAGTTACAAGTCCCAGATTTACAAAACCTAACAGACAATATCAGTTAGACAGACATTTATCAAAACATAGTGTCCTCAAATGACTCTTGAACACATTGAGAGAGTCAGAGTTTCAAATGGAAGTGGGTGGCTCGTCCCACCAGCTAGGAACTACATATGAAAAGAGCCTGGACAGAAATTTGATATCACGCAGATGTGGTATCACCAGATTTTTTTAATTATCAGATCTGAGTAGCTGAGGAGGAGCATAGGACCTCAAAAGTGTCTCCATCACTCAATCACTGCCCCAAGTTTGTAGACTGACTTGGCGTGTGTTAGTAATAATGAAATGAATTGTGGACTGAATGGACAGAGTTGGGATACTAAGAAGGTCTGTCTTTGTGAAGTTGAGCTGAACATGGTGTTCGTTCATCTAGGTTGCAGTATCAGTGAGCTTTGCAGAGATTCTAGCTGATACCATGTTGTTCTTTTATGGGAATGATAGTTAAAGCTGTGTGTCATCATCATAGCACTGATAAGAGGTGTATAGGGAGAAGAGGAGAGAGCCCAGCACCAATCCTTAGGGCACTCCTGTGGTCACCTGGTGCACCCTTGACATCTGTCCAAGCCAAGGCACACAGTAGGATCTGCCAAAGAGGTAGAGATGTAATCCATGTGAGGGCAGCCCCAGTGATGCCAAGGTCAGAGAGGGACATTAAGAGACATTATTATGATGTAGTGTCTGCATTTTCAAGTATTATTCAAAATCACCTAGAATTTAGTAATGCCAGTAATGTGCACAACAAGGTTTAATAATAGGCTAAAGCCTGCTGGTGGCAGTGAAACTCCAGAAAAACTTTAAAAGAAATAATAAGATACTGTTTTGCCATGAAAACCCAATCTGTCAAAAGGACCTGCTGCTAAGCTGAACGAAATTTTGAAAATTTGCTTACAGTATATTATCAAAAAATAGACCACTTGGCTGCCTGGGGGTTGCCAACTGGGATCCCGAGCTGTTTCGTCATGTGGTGGGTGCGGCAATGAGCTGTACCAGTGCATTCTCCCCGACCTGACCTGACCTGACCTTATAACTAAATGCAACACGTTGTAGTCCAATCTGAAAGAAAATGGTACTTCTCCTGAATCATAAATAACAGTTCAAGAAATCTAAAGCAAAGCAGTTGAATTATTACACATTTAATAAACCCAGCTCCATCCACATAGTGGATCAGCCAAGGCTCTCAATAATTTTCCACCCATCCATTTTCTTAACTCATTTTTTCAGTGCAGGGTTGCAGGGAAGCTGGAGTCTATCCCAGCAACATATGTCACACGGCAGAAAAAATCTTTTAAAAAGGTTCCACACACACACACAAAAACTAGGGCCAGTTTAGCACCACCAATTCACCTAATCCTAACCCATCCATCCATCCATCCATCCATTGTCTCCCGCTTATCCGAGGTCGGGTCGCGGGGGCAGCAGCTTGAGCAGAGATGCCCAGACTTCCCTCTCCCCGGCCACTTCTTCTAGCTCTTCCGGGAGAATCCCAAGGCGTTCCCAGGCCAGTCGAGAGACATAGTCCCTCCAGCGTGTCCTGGGTCTTCCCCGGGGCCTCCTCCCGGTTGGACGTGCCTGGAACACCTCACCAGGGAGGCGTCCAGGAGGCATCCTGATCAGATGCCCGAGCCACCTCATCTGACTCCTCTCGATGCGGAGGAGCAGCGGCTCTACTCTGAGCCCCTCCCGGATGACTGAGCTTCTCACCCTATCTTTAAGGGAAAGCCCAGACACCCTGCGGAGAAAACTCATTTCAGCCGCTTGTATTCGCGATCTCGTTCTTTCGGTCACTACCCATAGCTCATGACCATAGGTGAGGGTAGGAAAATAGATCGACTGGTAAATTGAGAGCTTCGCCTTGCGGCTCAGCTCCTTTTTCACCACGACAGACCGATGCAACGCCCGCATTACTGCGGATGCCGCACCGATCCGCCTGTCGATCTCACGCTCCATTCTTCCCTCACTCGTGAACAAGACCCCGAGATACTTGAACTCCTCCACTTGGGGCAGGATCTCGCTACCAACCCTGAGAGGGCACTCCACCCTTTTTCAGTTGAGGACCATGGTCTCGGATTTGGAGGTGCTGATTCTCATCCCAGCCGCTTCACACTCGGCTGCGAACCGATCCAGAGAGAGCTGAAGATCACGGCCTGATGAAGCAAACAGGACAACATCATCTGCAAAAAGCAGTGACCCAATCCTGAGCCCACCAAACCGGACCCCCTCAACACCCTGGCTGCGCCTAGAAATTCTGTCCATAAAAGTTATGAACAGAATCGGTGACAAAGGGCAGCCCTGGCGGAGTCCAACTCTCACTGGAAACGGGTTCGACTTACTGCCGGCAATGCGGACCAAGCTCTGGCACTGATCGTACAGGGACTGAACAGCCCTTATCAGGGGGGCCGATACCCCATACTCTCGGAGTACCCCCCACAGGATTCCCCGAGGGACACGGTCGAATGCCTTTTCTAAGTCCACAAAACACATGTAGACTGGTTGGGCAAACTCCCATGCACCCTCCAGGACCCTGCTAAGGGTATAGAGCTGGTCCACTGTTCCGCGACCAGGACGAAAACCACACTGTTCCTCCTGAATCCGAGGCTCGACTATCCGACGGACCCTCCTCTCAAGGACCCCTGAATAGACTTTTCCAGGGAGGCTGAGGAGTGTGATCCCTCTGTAGTTGGAACACACCCTCCGATCCCCCTTCTTAAAGAGGGGGACCACCACCCCGGTCTGCCAATCCAGAGGCACTGTCCCTGATGTCCATGCGATGTTGCAGAGGCGTGTCAGCCAAGACAGTCCTACAACATCCAGAGCCTTGAGGAACTCCGGGCGTATCTCATCCACCCCCGGGGCCCTGCCACCAAGGAGTTTTTTGACCACCTCGGTGACCTCAGTCCCAGAGATGGGGGAGCCCACCTCTGAGTCCCCAGGCTCTGCTTCCTCATTGGAAGGCGTGTTAATGGGATTGAGGAGGTCTTCGAAGTATTCCCCCCACCGACCCACAACGTCCCGAGTCGAGGTCAGCAGCGCACCATCCCCACCATATACAGTGTTGACACTGCACTGCTTCCCCTTCCTGAGACGCCGGATGGTGGACCAGAATCTCCTCGAAGCCGTCCGAAAGTCATTCTCCATGGCCTCCCCAAACTCCTCCCACGCCCGAGTTTTTGCCTCAGCAACCACCAAAGTCGCATTCCGCTTGGCCTGCCGGTACCTATCAGCTGCCTCCGGGGTCCCACAGGACAAAAGGGTCCTGTAGGACTCCTTCTTCAGCTTGACGGCATCCTTCACCGCCGGTGTCCACCAGCGGGTTCGGGGATTGCCGCCACGACAGGCACCGACCACCTTACGGCCACAGCTCCGGTCAGCTGCCTCAACAATAGAGGCACGGAACATGGCCCATTCGGACTCAATGTCCCCCACCTCCCTCGGGATGTGGTCGAAGTTCTGCCGGAGGTGGGAGTTGAAGCTACTTCTGACAGGGGGCTCTGCCAGACGTTCCCAGCAGACCCTCACAACACGTTTGGGCCTACCACGCCTAACCGGCATCCTCCCCCACCATCGAAGCCAACTCACCACCAGGTGGTGATCAGTTGACAGCTCCGCCCCTCTCTTCACCCGAGTGTCCAAGACATGTGGCCGCAAGTCCGACGACACGACCACAAAGTCGATCATCGAACTGAGGCCTAGGGTGTCCTTGTGCCAAGTGCACATATGAACACCCCTATGCTTGAACATGGTGTTCGTTATGGACAATCCGTGACGAGCACAGAAGTCCAATAACAAAACACCGCTCGGGTTCAGATCAGGGGGGCCATTCCTCCCAATCACGCCCTTCCAGGTCTCACTGTCATTGCCCACGTGAGCATTGAAGTCTCCCAGCAGAACGAGGGAGTCCCCAGAAGGTATGCCCTCTAGCACACCCTCCAGGGACTCCAAAAAGGGTGGGTACTCCGAACTGCTGTTCGGTGCATACGCACAAACAACAGTTAGGACCCGTCCCCCCACCCGAAGGCGGAGGGAGGCTACCCTCTCGTCCACCGGGGTAAACCCCAATGTACAGGCTCCAAGTTGGGGGGCAATAAGTATACCCACACCTGCTTGGCGCCTCTCACCGGGGGCAACTCCAGAGTGGTAGAGAGTCCAGCCCCTCTCAAGGAGATTGGTTCCAGAGTCCAAGCTGTGCGTCGAAGTGAGTCCGACTATATCTAGCCGGAACCTCTCAACTTCGCGCACTAGCTCAGGCTCCTTCCCCTTCAGAGAGGTGACATTCCACGTCCCAAGAGCCAGTTTCTGTAGGCGAGGATCGGACCGCCAAGGTCCCCACCTTCGGCCACCACCCAACTCACACTGCACCCGACCTCCTTGGCCCCTCCCATAGGTGGTGAGCCCATGGGAAGGGGGACCCACGTTGCCTCTTCGGGCTGTGCCCGGCCGAGCCCCATGGGTGCAGACCCGGCCACCAGGCGCTCGCCATCGAGCCCCACCTCCAGGCCTGGCTCCAGAGTGGGGCCCCGGTGACCCACGTCCGGGCAAGGGAAAACGCCGTCCAAAATTGTTTTTCTTCATAGGAGGTTTGTTTAACCGCTCTTTGTCTCATCCCTCACCTAGAACCAGATTGCCTTGGGTGGCCCTACCAAGGGCATAAAGCCCCGGACAACAGAGCTCCTAGGATCATTGGGACACGCAAACCTAACCCTAATCCTAATCCTAACCCTAACCTCAAATTTAACTGACAAGGACTAGAGGAAAGCATGCAAACTCCATTTGGTGAGTACTAATGACACAAAACCCATTCTTCTTTTTGTGAGGTAGCAGTACTAACTCTCTACCACTCTCCTGCTCCTCAATAATCTTGTGCTTTCCTATATTTAAGAATATCTATGCGAATATGTCCAAAATAAATGGTTCTGAAACTCAGTTCCAACCGACATCTGTCTTTAATTGGACACTTTGCCTAATCAAACTGATTTTCCTCAGTTTTTGTGTTTTGGGGTCAAGTTTGGTAAATTTGTATTATATAAACCAAGCATTTACGCTTGTTACACAGGGACAATTTACTGTTTTCTTTTAAGTGGATTTTAAAGATTTTCAACATTATCATGATTTTGATTCTGTTTATCCAGGTGTTCTGGTTACTTAATGCATTCTTTACTAATGAACACATTACTAGGACATATGCTGAAGTAGCTAAAGTGCATTCAGTGTAGTTTGCTCGAGTGTCTGCTCTGAGCATAGTTATTTGTCATTATTAGGGTACAATTAAGGGAGCAGACACCACAGAAGGAAGTTAAGCATTCAAAGTTACAGCAAAAATATTTTTTTTCTAAATGTTGTATAGATATAAAAATCACACTGCTGTTCTTTTCAGAATGAAGAATAAGAGAAGAGGAAAAAAGCCCAGCTAATTAAATAAGATTCATTTGAGGTAAAATGACTTGTTGGAACAAAAATCTGCAGCCACATGGGGCTCCAAGGACTGACTTTAAGAACTACTGCCCTAAATGAATCTTTGTAAAAGCACACTTTTTCATAAGTATTTTCAGGTCTTCTTTATAAACTAAAATTCCACTCCAAAACATACTGCAATTATTTTAGTTTAGTTTGCTTAGCACAGCTGGGTTTGCTATCATTAATGCGCAATTGCATAACCTTTCAAATGTGTAATAACATTTGTAATAATCTGCATGAGATATTACCTCCTTCGCTTTCTCTTTCTCTTTCTTTGAATCCTGCTGTGGTGCCACGTACCACTGCACCATTGCTAAATTTTCTCAGGTGCTCTTCATCCAACAGTATTGACCTACATTGAAACCACATGTTCTCTGAACATGTTGAAACATGTTTATGCAATGTTTACAGATATGTTTGGCTTAGAAAGTAAAGCATATACTTCCCATGGGCTCACCACCTATGGGAGGGGCCAAGGAGGTCAGGTGCAGTGTGAGTTGGGTGGTGGCCGAAAGCGGGGACCTTGGCGGTCCGATCCTCGGCTACAGAAGCTGGCTCTTGGGACGTGGAATGTCACCTCTCTGAAGGGGAAGGAGCCTGAGCTAGTGCGCGAAGTTGAGAGGTTCCGGTATCACGGGGTCTTGTTCACGAGTGAGGGAAGAATGGAGCGTGAGATCGACAGGCGGATCGGTGCGGCATCCGCAGTAATGCGGGTGCTGCATCGGTCTGTCGTGGTGAAAAAGGAGCTAAGCCGCAAGGCGAAGCTCTCAACTTACCAGTCAATCTATGTTCCTACCCTCACCTATGGTCATGAGCTATGGGTAGTGACCGAAAGAACGAGATCGCGAATACAAGCGGCTGAAATGAGTTTCCTCCGCAGGGTGTCTGGGCTTTCCATTAAAGATAGGGTGAGAAGCTCAGTCATCCGGGAGGGGCTCAGAGTAGAGCCACTGCTCCTCCGCATCGAGAGGAGTCAGATGAGGTGGCTCGGGCATCTGATCAGGATGCCTCCTGGACGCCTCCCTGGTGAGGTGTTCCGGGCACGTCTAACCGGGAGGAGGCCCCAGGGAAGACCCTGGACACGTTGGAGGGACTATGTCTCTCGACTGGCCTGGGAACGCCTTGGGATTCTCCCGGAAGAGCTAGAAGAAGTGGCCGGGGAGAGGGAAGTCTGGGCATCTCTGCTCAAGCTGCTTCCCCCGCGACCCGACCTCGGATAAGCGGGAGACAATGGATGGATGGATGGTAAAGCATATAGGGCAAGAGAAGTGCAGCATCTTCTTTCAGTGAGTAACCATGTCATTGGCTTCTTTCCAGAAATTCTAAGTATTGATGTTTGCTGCCAAAGAATAAAACTGAAAATTAGGCAAAGTAAGACCTCTTTCTTCTTTAAGTCTGTGAAGGGATACTACATAGAAAT